>NC_090750.1:9707127-9717127 GCF_036898095.1 Palaemon carinicauda
TGATCGTGAATAGGTGAAAGTGGCGAGTAAGAAAAGGGCTAGGAAGAGTATGATCAAGGATAGGAGTATGACTGTGGAATTAGATTCCTTATATTCTAGCGAGGAAGTAGGAGAGTTAATTTAAGAAAGTGGAAACAAGAAGGAAGGTAGCAGTGATGATAGCAGTGAGAATGAACGTGATGTGTGTAAGACTGTGTTTATGAGAGAGGTACCTCGGTGTGAAAGGTTCAATGAGCATAGCAGTAGGGATGTATATGATTTTTTCAAGGAGTATGAGAGGTATTGTCAGGATAAGTATGGTGATAGTAAAAGAGTTTGGGCTAGGGAGTTAGGAGAATATTTGACTGGTTATTTGTTGACGATGTATGGAGTGATAATGAGTGTAGTGGACGTTGATTATGAAAATGTGAAAAAGAGAATAATTGAGCAGGTAAAACGTATGAAAGGGAGTGTCAAGTATAAGCGTAAGGATGATTTTGATGAAGCACGGATGAATGCAGGAGAAGCGATATCGATGTATGTATGTAGGCTGAAAACTTTAGCTAGGAAGAAGTATGGGGATGAAGGCAAAAATGAGAATAAGGAGTTAATGAGGAAGTTTTTGGCGACAGTACCTGAGAAAGTGTGTGAATTTGTTAATTTGAAACGGAAGGAGAAAATGAGGTGGAAAAAAGAAAGATTGACATGGGATGATATTTTAGAGATAGTTGAGGATTACGAGTTGGATAGGTGTATGAAAGAAAGTAAATCTGTGAGTGCAAGAACTGGAATGGAGGAAAGTGTGCCAGAATTTGTTAGTTTTAGAGATGCTGTTATGAGAGGACCGATGAGGGTAGCTGATAGTGTAGTAGATAGGAGTGTTAGGGCGAGTAATGTGGGAATACCTATAAGGACAAATGAAGGGTTTAGGCAAGGGAATCAGGTTTGGAGGGATAGGAGTGTTAGTGCGCATCGAGGTATGTCAGATAGTCGTATCCATAATGAAAAGTGTTATAGGTGTGGAAAGGAAGGCCATAAGAAGAATGAATGTAGATGGGCTCTAGGTGCTTGTTTTGGATGTGGTGAGGTAGGGCATAGAATTAGCGAGTACAAGAAAGAGAAATGGGGTAAAATGTTATCGTGTGGTATGACAGGGCACATAGCGAGTGGATGTCGGAGTAATCGTACAAATGTGATTTGCGGTAATTGTGGTAAGGATGGTCATTATGCTAGAATGTGCAAGGAGCCACGGGGTAAGTGTTCTGAATGTGGTGCAGATGGGCATGTAGCTAGAGTATGTAGAAAGAAGGATTAAGTCAGCCAGGATGTTCGGGAAACTAGAGTGTAAGAGGGTTCAGCTGGGTGAGTCCTCCTGTGTGTGTGGAAGGAATAGGATCAATGTTTGTGAGAATGGATGAATAATCGGTTGGAAATGAGCAAGTATGAATCTAGTATGCATGAGAAGTTAGGGCTGGAATATAAACAATTAGTGTTAGTTGAATATAGGAAAAAGAGGCGTTTGAAAGTTTTAAGTGAGGAGAAAGTGCAAGGGAAATTTATAAGTATAGGTAAGAATACGAATAAGTATGACAAGGGTGTAAATGTGCAAGTGTGTATGGAAGATAAATGTGTTAATACAGATGAATCATGGCAGAGTATGAATGAGACCTATAGTGTGTGTGGCTTTTCCTTAGGTGATGTAAAAGAAAGGATGATGAATGCGAGAGTGAGAGATAGGAGAATGATTAGTAGTATGAAAGAATCTTTTGCTAAAGTTGAGAATGTTTTTGATGAAATGGATGAACTGTTTACAGAAATGAGTGTAATTATAGGGCCAGATGAGAAGGAGGTAGATATGATTGTACATGATATATCAGATGATAGGTATTTAGATAGGAATAGTGTTAATGTAGCGAAAGATGGAGATAAGGAAGAAGTGAATGAGAGGGTATATGGAGGCCCAGTTACTCGGAGTAGAGGTCCCGTTCCCGACTGCGACTGGGTAATGAAAAAAAATATTGTAAGTTTTGTATGAGTAGGATTTGGCAAAGTAAGGGGGGAGGAATGTGGAGGATTTATTTTTGCTTTATTTTAATTTTTGTTTTTGCCAAATCCTGAGAGAGAGAGAGAGGAGAGGAGAGAGAGAGAGAGAGAGAGAGAGAGAGAGAGAGAGAGAGAGAGAGAGAGAGAGAGAGAGAGGTAGTTAGCGAATGATTGTTTGTTGTAAGAAAGACTGTCGGTATAGTTGAGGTTGTTTGTTTACATTGTTTTTAGCTAGGTTACGACAGTGGTGAATGGTTCGGAGCGAATGCTTTTTTTAATTTGACTGCAGCCTAAGGCAGTTGTGTGAGTGCTGGATAACTATTTATATATATTTTTCTTACCAGCGTTGGAAGTGTTCATTTATTTTCTGAGCCGTGATTCCTCCTTTGGAGAGTTACTTTAAGAAAGTGGATTTACTGTTGATGACCTGACCTGGAATTGATTATATTTAGACTGCTCTTTGGATTGATCGCTTGTTGATGATCTGGCCTGTACTTAATATTGATACGACTGCGCAGATTTAGATAACGTTGATGACCCGGACTGAATGAACCAACGATTGATGATGATGACGATGTTTATGATGATTATGATGACGAAGTGTATGATGATTAGGATGATGATGATGATGATATAGACTGCCCAATAAAGTGAGGCAGTTAAAGCAGATTGTGCCAGTGTTGCGTCTGCTAGAGAGTTGTGGCTTTGGCCTAAAAGGACTGTTGGCTATAGTGTGGATAAGAGGTCCACGCATAAACAAATGTTGATTTTGGTGTGCGGGTAATTTTAAGTTTGGTAGGGATTTTTATTTGAATGGTGTTACGTTTTTTTTTATATTTATAAAGTTAAAGATTAGTTATAAGTGTGATTATTTTGGTTGTTGATGTTGTATTGCAGTTTTAAGAAATATAGTTTTAAGGTTATGTTATGTTTGGTTCATTTTCCTTCTGTCCAAGAGTCCAGTTGATAACGTAAGGGGAAAGTTTGTGCAGAGGAGACATTTGTCAGTTAGTGTGATCAAGGGTGTGGTGGTGGTTTTTGTAACATCCCGCCACATTATTTTGGCGCCCGAACAGGGACAGCCGAGGTGGGATTGAAGCTGGACTCTTAGACGAAGGACTGATAGGATAAGATATTTGATATAAGGTTGATGAAAAATGGAGGAGCAGTTAAGGGTTTTGAGGGAGGAATTGCGGCTGAGTAAGGAGCGTGAGGAGAGGTTGCTAGTAGAGAATGAGAGGTTGCACTGGGAGAATGAGGCGATGCAGATGGAGCTTAGGGAGTTAAAGGGAACTGTAGAGAGAGTGGAATAATGTGTTGAGATGAGGATGAAAGAGAATGAGGAACGGATGGAGAACCGATTGGAAGCTATGATGGGGCAAGTCATGGGGATGATGAAAACTATAATGGGTGAAGGTGCAGTAGGAGGAGTGTCCTCAGCTTCGGGTAATGGGTTGATAGTGGATGAGAAGGCTAAGGTTAGTGATAATGGGAAAGGAAGTGATAGTGATAGTAGTAATAGTGATGGTGATATTGAAGATAAGAGAATTAGGCATATTAAGGATGAACAGAAAGGTGAGAGGAAAGATGAAAGGAAAGGTAAAAGTGATGTGAAGAAAGAGAGGAAAAAGTATCAGGCTGATAGCAAGGACGATCGTGAATGGGTGTAAGTGGCGGGTAAGAAAAGGGCTAGGAAGAGTATGATCTAGGATAGGAGTATGACTGTGGAATTAGATTCCTTATATTCTAGCGAGGAAGTAGGAAACAAGAAGGAAGGTAGCAGTGATGATAGCAGTGAGAATGAACGTGATGTGTGTAAGACTGTGTTTATGAGAGAGGTACCTCGGTGTGAAAGGTTCAATGAGCATAGCAGTAGGGATGTATATGATTTTTTCAAGGAGTATGAGAGGTATTGTCAGGATAAGTATGGTGATAGTAAAAGAGTTTGGGCTAGGGAGTTAGGAGAATATTTGACTGGGTATTTGTTGACGATGTATGGAGTGGTAATGAGTGTAGTGGACGTTGATTATGAAAATGTGAAAAAGAGAATAATTGAGCAGGTAAAACGTATGAAAGGGAGTGTCAAGTATAAGCGTAAGGATGATCTTGATGAAGCACGGATGAATGCAGGAGAAGCGATATCGATGTATGTATGTAGGCTGGAAACTTTAGCTAGGAAGAAGTATGGGGATGAAGGCAAAAATGAGAATAAGGAGTTAATGAGGAAGTTTTTGGCGACAGTACCTGAGAAAGTGTGTGAATTTGTTAATTTGAAACGGAAGGAGAAAATGAGGTGGAAAAAAGAAAGATTGACATGGGATGATATTTTAGAGATAGTTGAGGATTACGAGTTGGATAGGTGTATGAAAGAAAGTAAATCTGTGAGTGTAAGAACTGGAATGGAGGAAAGTGTGCCAGAATTTGTTAGTTTTAGAGATGCTGTTTTGAGAGGACCGATGAGGGTAGCTGATAGTGTAGTAGATAGGAGTGTTAGGGCGAGTAATGTGGGAATACCTGTAAGGACAAATGAAGGGTTTAGGCAAGGGAATCAGTTTTGGAGGGATAGGAGTGTTAGTGCGCATCGAGGTATGTCAGATAGTCGTATCCATAATGAAAAGTGTTATAGGTGTGGAAAAGAATCCCAGAAGAAGAATGAATGTAGATGGGCTCTAGGTGCTTGTTTTGGATGTGGTGAGGTAGGGCATAGAATTAGCGAGTACAAGAAAGAGAAATGGGGTAAAATGTTATCGGTGTGGTATGACAGGGCACATAGCGAGTGGATGTCGGAGTAATCGTACAGATGTGATTTGCGGTAATTGTGGTAAGGATGGTCATTATGCTAGAATGTGCAAGGAGCCACGGGGTAAGTGTTCTGAATGTGTTGCAGATGGGCATGTAGCTAGAATATGTAGAAAGAAGGGATTAAGTCAGCCAGGATGTTCGGGAAACTAGAGTGTAAGAGGGTTCAGCTGGGTGAGTCCTCCTGTGTGTGTGGAAGGAATAGGATCAATGTTTGTGAGAATGGGATGAATAATCGGTTGGAAATGAGCAAGTATGAATCTAGTATGCATGAGAAGTTAGGGCTGGAAAATAAACAATTAGTGTTAGTTGAATATAGGAAAAAGAGGCGTTTGAAAGTTTTAAGTGAGGAGAAAGTGCAAGGGAAATTTATAGGTATAGGTAAGAATACGAATAAGTATGACAAGGGTGTAAATGTGCAAGTGTGTATGGAAGATAAATGTGTTAATACAGATGAATCATGGCTGAGTATGAATGAGACCTATAGTGTGTGTGGCTTTTCCTTAGGTGATGTAAAAGAAAGGATGATGAATGCGAGAGTGAGAGATAGGAGAATGATTAGTAGTATGAAAGAGTCTTTTGCTAAAGTTGAGAATGTTTTTGATGAAATGGATGAACTGTTTACAGAAATGAGTGTAATTATAGGGCCAGATGAGAAGGAGGTAGATATGATTGTACATGATATATTAGATGATAGGTATTTAGATAGGAATAGTGTTAATGTAGCGAATGATGGAGATAAGGAAGAAGTGAATGAGAGGGTATATGGAGGCCCAGTTACTCGGAGTAGAGGTCCCGTTCCCGACTGCGACTGGGTAATGAAAAAAAATATTGTAAGTTTTATATGAGTAGGATTTGGCAAAGTAAGGGGGGAGGAATGTGGAGGATTTATTTTTGCTTTATTTTAATTTTTGTTTTTGCCAAATCCTGAGAGAGAGAGAGAGAGAGAGAGAGAGAGAGAGAGAGAGAGAGAGAGAGAGAGAGAGAGAGAGAGAGAGAGAGAGAGAGAGAGAGGTAGTTAGCGAATGATTGTTTGTTGTAAGAAAGACTGTCGGTATAGTTGAGGTTGTTAGTTTACATTGTTTTTAGCTAGGTTACGACAGTGGTGAATGGTTCGGAGCGAATGCTTTTTTAATTTGACTGCAGCTTAAGGCAGTTGTGTGAGTGCTGGAAAACTATTTATATATATTTTTCTTACCAGCGTTGGAAGTGTTCATTGATTTTCTGAGCCGTGATTCCTCCTTTGGAGAGTTACTTTAAGAAAGTGGATTTACTGTTGATGACCTGGCCTGGAATTGATTATATTTAGACTGCTCTTTGGATTGATCGCTTGTTGATGATCTGGCCTGTACTTAATATTGATACGACTGCGCAGATTTAGATAACGTTGATGACCCGGACTGAATGAACCTACGATTGATGATGATGACGATGTTTATGATGATTATGATGACGAAGTTTTATGATGATTAGGATGATGATGATGATGATATAGACTGCCCAATAAAGTGAGGCAGTTAAAGCAGATTGTGCCAGTGTTGCGTCTGCTAGAGAGTTGTGGCTTTGGCCTAAAAGGACTGTTGGCTCTAGTGTGGATAAGAGGTCCACGCATAAACAAATGTTGATTTTGGTGTGCGGGTAATTTTAAGTTTGGTAGGGATTTTTATTTGAATGGTGTTACGTTTTTTTTTATATTTATAAAGTTAAAGATTAGTTATAAGTGTGATTATTTTGGTTGTTGATGTTGTATTGCAGTTTTAAGAAATATAGTTTTAAGGTTATGTTATGTTTGGTTCATTTTCCTTCTGTCCAAGAGTCCAGTTGATAACGTAAGGGGAAAGTTTGTGCAGAGGAGACATTTGTCAGTTAGTGTGATCAAGGGTGTGGTGGTGGTTTTTGTAACATCCCGCCACATTATTTTGGCGCCCGAACAGGGACAGCCGAGGTGGGATTGAAGCTGGACTCTTAGACGAAGGACTGATAGGATAAGATATTTGATATAAGGTTGATGAAAAATGGAGGAGCAGTTAAGGGTTTTGAGGGAGGAATTGCGGCTGAGTAAGGAGCGTGAGGAGAGGTTGCTAGTAGAGAATGAGAGGTTGCACTGGGAGAATGAGGCGATGCAGATGGAGCTTAGGGAGTTAAAGGGAACTGTAGAGAGAGTGGAATAATGTGTTGAGATGAGGATGAAAGAGAATGAGGAACGGATGGAGAACCGATTGGAAGCTATGATGGGGCAAGTCATGGGGATGATGAAAACTATAATGGGTGAAGGTGCAGTAGGAGGAGTGTCCTCAGCCTCGGGTAATGGGTTGATAGTGGATGAGAAGGCTAAGGTTAGTGATAATGGGAAAGGAAGTGATAGTGATAGTAGTAATAGTGATGGTGATATTGAAGATAAGAGAATTAGGCATATTGAGGATGAACAGAAAGGTGAGAGGAAAGATGAAAGGAAAGGTAAAAGTGATGTGAAGAAAGAGAGGAAAAAGTATCAGGCTGATAGCAAGGACGATCGTGAATGGGTGTAAGTGGCGAGTAAGAAAAGGTCTAGGAAGAGTATGATCAAGGATAGGAGTATGACTGTGGAATTAGATTCCTTATATTCTAGCGAGGAAGTAGGAAACAAGAAGGAAGGTAGCAGTGATGATAGCAGTGAGAATGAACGTGATGTGTGTAAGACTGTGTTTATGAGAGAGGTACCTCGGTGTGAAAGGTTCAATGAGCATAGCAGTAGGGATGTATATGATTTTTTCAAGGAGTATGAGAGGTATTGTCAGGATAAGTATGGTGATAGTAAAAGAGTTTGGGCTAGGGAGTTAGGAGAATATTTGACTGGGTATTTGTTGACGATGTATGGAGTGATAATGAGTGTAGTGGACGTTGATTATGAAAATGTGAAAAAGAGAATAATTGAGCAGGTAAAACGTATGAAAGGGAGTGTCAAGTATAAGCGTAAGAATGATTTTGATGAAGCACGGATGAATGCAGGAGAAGCGATATCGATGTATGTATGTAGGCTGGAAACTTTAGCTAGGAAGAAGTATGGGGATGAAGGCAAAAATAAGAATAAGGAGTTAATGAGGAAGTTTTTGGCGACAGTACCTGAGAAAGTGTGTGAATTTGTTAATTTGAAATGGAAGGAGAAAATGAGGTGGAAAAAAGAAAGATTGACATGGGATGATATTTTAGAGATAGTTGAGGATTACGAGTTGGATAGGTGTATGAAAGAAAGTAAATCTGTGAGTGTAAGAACTGGAATGGAGGAAAGTGTGCCAGAATTTGTTAGTTTTAGAGATGCTGTTATGAGAGGACCGATGAGGGTAGCTGATAGTGTAGTAGATAGGAGTGTTAGGGCGAGTAATGTGGGAATACCTGTAAGGACAAATGAAGGGTTTAGGCAAGGGAATCAGTTTTGGAGGGATAGGAGTGTTAGTGCGCATCGAGGTATGTCAGATAGTCGTATCCATAATGAAAAGTGTTATAGGTGTGGAAAAGAATCCCAGAAGAAGAATGAATGTAGATGGGCTCTAGGTGCTTGTTTTGGATGTGGTGAGGTAGGGCATAGAATTAGCGAGTACAAGAAAGAGAAATGGGGTAAAATGTTATCGGTGTGGTATGACAGGGCATATAGCGAGTGGATGTCGGAGTAATCGTACAAATGTGATTTGCAGTAATTGTGGTAAGGATGGTCATTATGCTAGAATGTGCAAGGAGCCACGGGGTAAGTGTTCTGAATGTGTTGCAGATGGGCATGTAGCTAGAATATGTAGAAAGAAGGGATTAAGTCAGCCAGGATGTTCGGGAAACTAGAGTGTAAGAGGGTTCAGCTGGGTGAGTCCTCCTGTGTGTGTGGAAGGAATAGGATCAATGTTTGTGAGAATGGGATGAATAATCGGTTGGAAATGAGCAAGTATGAATCTAGTATGCATGAGAAGTTAGGGCTGGAAAATAAACAATTAGTGTTAGTTGAATATAGGAAAAAGAGGCGTTTGAAAGTTTTAAGTGAGGAGAAAGTGCAAGGGAAATTTATAGGTATAGGTAAGAATACGAATAAGTATGACAAGGGTGTAAATGTGCAAGTGTGTATGGAAGATAACTGTGTTAATACAGATGAATCATGGCTGAGTATGAATGAGACCTATAGTGTGTGTGGCTTTTCCTTAGGTGATGTAAAAGAAAGGATGACGAATGCGAGAGTGAGAGATAGGAGAATGATTAGTAGTATGAATGAATCTTTTGCTAAAGTTGAGAATGTTTTTGATGAAATGGATGAACTGTTTACAGAAATGAGTGTAATTATAGGGCCAGATGAGAAGGAGGTAGATATGATTGTACATGATATATTAGATGATAGGTATTTAGATAGGAATAGTGTTAATGTAGCGAATGATGGAGATAAGGAAGAAGTGAATGAGAGGGTATATGGAGGCCCAGTTACTCGGAGTAGAGGTCCCGTTCCCGACTGCGACTGGGTAATGAAAAAAAATATTGTAAGTTTTGTATGAGTAGGATTTGGCAAAGTAAGGGGGGAGGAATGTGGAGGATTTATTTTTGCTTTATTTTAATTTTTGTTTTTGCCAAATCCTGAGAGAGAGAGAGAGAGAGAGAGAGAGAGAGAGAGAGAGAGAGAGAGAGAGAGAGAGAGAGAGAGAGAGAGAGAGAGAGAGAGAGAGTAGTTAGCGAATGATTGTTTGTTGTAAGAAAGACTGTCGGTATAGTTGAGGTTGTTTGTTTACATTGTTTTTAGCTAGGTTACGACAGTGGTGAATGTTTCGGAGCAAATGCTTTTTTAATTTGACTGCAGCTTAAGGCAGTTATGTGAGTGCTGGATAACTATTTATATATATTTTTCTTACCAGTGTTGGAAGTGTTCATTGATTTTCTGAGCCGTGATTCCTTCTTTGGAGAGTTACTTTAAGAAAGTGGATTTACTGTTGATGACCTGGCCTGGAATTGATTATATTTAGACTGCTCTTTGGATTGATCGCTTGTTGATGATCTGGCCTGTACTTAATATTGATACGACTGCGCAGATTTAGATAACGTTGATGACCCGGACTGAATGAACCTACGATTGATGATGATGACGATGTTTATGATGATTATGATGACGATGTTTATGATGATTAGGATGATGATGATGATGATATAGACTGCCTAATAAAGTGAGGCAGTTAAA
>NC_090750.1:9722127-9729627 GCF_036898095.1 Palaemon carinicauda
TTCCCCTTCGTCCCATCAAAATTATGTGTGAATCTTATGGCTTCCTTTAAAGTTTAACTTAACCATTGCCTAAGTGCTATGAAGAAGAACGAGTGCCGTTAGTAAGTGTTCCCAATCCAAGATGATCCCAAACAAAATCCCCATGATTTGAGCAACAGATCCCTTCAAACCCCGAGGAATGACAACGGTAGTTTCCCTATTAACGTCTTCGACGTGGACTAAAGTACCATTTCACCAATACTGAAGCCAAATTACAACTTGACGCCTGGAAATCCTTCACTCTAAAATTTCAGAGGACTCAAGAATTATCCAGTATCATGAAATGCTGTCTTGGTACACGTGAGTTGATCGAAGTGTTCATGTAACCATAATTCTCCCACAGCTAAATGGAATAGTCAGGTGACAATTTATATATGTTCCTGTCTATATCTAGCTGCGAACATTCGCGTGTCTGTGAGGAAGTTTCTGTAACCTTAAAGGTCTTATTTATTTCTAAAGGGTTATTATAGTTTTAATTCATTTGAAGTTGGGATGAAGTAGTTGTTTATAAAATAACAACGTATTCCATTTTTCGTTTTCAGATTTTTTCCTTTATATTTATTTTTTACTGTCACTTTAATGGTTTTATTTTTAGTGAAAAGGGTGTCCCCTGAATATTTCAAGTTTACAGTAAACTTTATTGATTTATTTCTTACTAAAATGTTGTTCATATTACTTTTCAATTTAGCTTTAACCTTATGTATCATATTGCTTTCTAAAAGGTTATCATTTCCTTTTGTTTTATCTTTTAACTAACCATCTGCTAACGAGCTACAGGTTATACATCATTTGGCCTTGCAAATTTGGTCATGTTAGCCTGACCAAGAGTGTGAATGAATGACTGGCATCCTGAAATTGAAGGTCATTGATGCCGATATCGTTTATTATAAATAAATTTTCAAATAATATTCGTGGTAGAATTTGATAGGTCAATGTATAGAATTGGTTAAAGTGATCACTGATATTGATTAAAATCGTGTTCCTAGCATTTATCTCGTTTACATAATTGTTAGGAGTAAATTGAATCCTCAAGATTATTCCTTAAACGTCTTTTGAAATGCTTCTATATGAAGGCTAAAGGTCCTTCATATAAAAGGAAATGGATTTGATGCATTTTTTCTCTCTCCCCTTCCCTCTTGGACCAATACAACCAGAGGTTGGGGGGGGGGGAGTCTTGTGGAAGGCTGCTATGCTTTTTTTAATAGGCTCACTTCGATGTAAACTTCATATGAAATCGAAATATTCAAGCACCATACAATATTATCCAGATGGTTTTATAGCTGAAGGTATAATGGATTTTTTACCGTAATACTATATGCGCTATATATATTGAGAGTAATATTACTCAGTATTGCACTGATGGAGCATATTTCAATGTTAATTATAACTAGTAGCGTATATTATAAAACATCTCATCAGTTATTTGTTGCCTCAAAAATAGGATGCGATTCTTCTTGCTTTTGTATTACAGTAGGATCCAGTCTTTATTAGTTAAGTTTACTTATTATTCTCATATTATTTTTTACTATATCCTCCGTCGTGAGTCAGATTCAGAAGCCAGTCAGAGCGAGAAATTGTAAGGCTTGCCGAAATCATTAGTAGTAATAAAACTAAAGCCGATTGAATGTAGTTTAATAATACATAAGTATAGTTGGTGAAGAAAAACGGAAATAACACAACTAAAACAACCATTGCTTATTCCATTTTTGTAAGGGTGCAATCTGGTCTCATTAATAACAAACATGTAAAAAGGGAAATACAATTTTATTACTTTTTCATCTCCGCTACTGAGTGAACAATCCACGTTATTCCGTCCAAAAGTGAGGCCCGCAGATAAAGTATAGTTACACCTTAACCCAGACAGTATCTGTTAAGGGAAGGTCTTCCCAGAAAGTTTTCCTACACTTAAAATTTCCCACAGGCGTAAGACTTTCAAAGCAGTATATATGTCCAAAATTTATATCATTATTATAATATTTTCGAAATAGATTAACACTGATAACCTACTTTCTAACAACTTGTATGAGTTTAAAAACAAGGGGCTCATGATTAACACGGCCAAAGTCAGCACAAAAATCAAAGCAAATCATACACACTTCCTGACCACAATCATAGTAATTCTGTAGAGCATTAGAGATTGTAAGAAGGGCTTCACATGCCTAAGGCCTTAAGGAAAACCAGATTGTAAACAAGGGAACAGATGATTACCTTCAGCAAACACTATTCAGAGGTTTTGCCGAAAGACGTTCAAAACCTCGGGTAATACGGGATTATGGAAAATGGGTTGAAATCTAGTGGACCCAAGCTGTCACAAACGTATTTACATAATGGGGTTACATTGCCAATTCTGCAACGAATGTTAAAAAATCAAGTTCTTACTAACTTGGGGAGAATAGCAGATAACCTTTGAGTTATGAAATCACCATTTTTTATGAAAAGCAAAGAAATAATACCATTTGGGTCTGCACCTCCATTAGCAGGAAGGTCAATTAGGCGAGCTTTAATTTCACATGATCGAAAAGCTAAACTAGTTACTTTATCCTCAGGAAAACATGAATGAAGAAGATCAAGTTTCTCATTATTCAGCTTACCGTTAAACATATCAGCAAAAGAAGGGTTAACTTTTAACTTTTCCTTTAGAAAGTGAGTGACAGAGCCATCTGGTCTATATAAAGGGGGAAATGTTGCGTCTACACCAAAGATAACCACTTATGTTCCTGGGTTGTACCAGGAAAGATTTCTTATATGGCCAAACTTATCTTCCTTTCTGTTAAAACACAAAATATCTGAGTAAAAGCTCTATGCTGAATATAAGCTATTCAATGTCAAATCAGACATGTTACTCATCCAAAAATGATAGGCGACGTGCTTTTCAAATAAGAATGTATACAATCATCATGAGTATGAAAAATCCGAGACAGGCTGCTAAATTTCCACTATTAATGAAATCATAGTATGGTTAGATGTTTAATATATATATATATATATATATATATATATATATATATATATATATATATATATATATATATATATATATATATATATATATATATATATATGTATGTATGTATGTATATATATATATATATATATATATATATATATATATATATATACATACATATATATATATATATATATATATATATATATATATATATATATATATATATATATATATATATATATATATATATATATAATTTGGCCTCAGAAAGCACTAGAGGAATTCGATGACCCAAGCGTTCATAGCTGATGACTATGAATCGTGAAGCGGAAGACGCTGAATGGAGAAGTGTTGATTTCAAAGCTCAAGATAGACACTAATGGCGAAATCTCACCGAGGCCCATTGCGTCAATCGGCGTTAGAGAAGATGATGATGATGATGAATAATTTGTTATTGGTTTTATAAAAACTAAGAACATGAAGATATGAATACACCGGAAATTGGATGGAATTATAAACAATATTAAATAAGGGTAGAAGTTAATGAATCATGAGATAACTATGATGAATAAGAAATATTATTTAAAGGATACAATCTGAGCTCAAGATTATACCAAAGTAATGGATAGAGAGGTATGTATTAGGAACATGATTATGTATAAGCATATAGAAATAACTTGAAACATGTTTTAAAACCAAAATTAATATCTTTTGCTTCTTCAGATTTTAGATTTTAAGCTTATTTTCTCCGAGGAGGAGGATTTTGAAACATTTCTTTTACGAAGGAAAACAATTCGACCTTTGTAGTATAGAATATATATATATATATATATATATATATATATATATATATATATATATATATATATATATATATATATATATATATGTATGTATGTATATATATGTGGGTGTTTATATATATATATATATATATATATATATATATATATATATATATATATATATATATATATATATATATATATATATATATATATATATATATAATTTTTTCAAGAGGATGTTGTTACTAGCTTTCTTCCAACTAGAAAAATTATATAATCATTTTTCATTCAGGAGGAATATTTTATAACCTTTCTTTTCATATGAGGCAAATATTAAATAATTTCTTGCCCGAAAAAGATAAATTAATGTCGTTTCTATGAAATGTCAATATCGAGTTTGTCCTATCGGCACTTGTAAAAAATTAGCTTATAAAACTTCAATTTCTCATCTCTCAAGAATCACATTAGTATTGACATTCCTTTCTTTATGTTAGCTGGAAACCAATTAAAGCATTCCAAGTACCCATTTAGCTTTCAGACATTGGCAATAAATACTCAAAAATGTCGAAGTTACCCACAAACTGGTATTAATGGTTCTCCAATATGGAATCATCATTCCGTGCCGTAATATGATGAATAACGTGTAAATATAAAACCAAAATAATTTAAGGAAAATCTGTGCATGAGGCAAAGAAATAATACTGAAATTACTAACCCTTTCGTTTTTAAACATGTCACTCTTAAAATGGAAATATTAGAAAAATACATATATCAACTTACAGTGTTAAAAATTACATATAACCCTAAACACGTTTGCCTTATTTCAAATATATATAAACACCTTTAAACCTTCAATGTGAGTTAAATATAACTGTTGCCGGATTCAAGTACAATTTTCATGGTTGAATTCATTTCGTGGGATTTGTCGACTTAGTAATCGAATTGATGAGAAATTATACTAAATGCAAACAGGATTTGTTTTCCATATCATCGAGAGATTGGAACCTTATTAAGATTTATCGTATATAATCTTCTTGATTTGTTGTTGTTTTTTATAGATTTTCAGTTGTCAATTATATATTTCACATTTCTTGGCTAATTCTTGTTTATATAAACTAAAAAAGAGATAAAGTTAAACCTTTCAGGAGCGGAAAATTTTATCTTTCTTTTATTGTTATTATTATCAGTTACATACTAAAGCATAGAAAATAACGATTTTACTAATAATATGAAAAATACATGGGTATTTTTTTTTCATTTGGGTAATTATTGGGGTATTTATTTTATATTAAATTCTACGATAGAAAAAAACAATGATATTTCTTATAATATGAAATACCTATTTTCCCAAACACTCATCCCTCATAGAATGGGTGATATCAATAGTGAATGAGAAGAATCGTAAATTAATATTTTTTTTTCAGGCTCACACCCTTACCAAACACCAAAGCATAACACTTGAAAAGTCTTATATTGCATTTTTTTTTCAAAATGATAATTATATTGAAAAGCTAGTTTGGGAAAATAACGCAGATATTCTCAGTGCTCTTTCAATTTGAACCAATGGGCCTAAGCTCTCCTATGTAGAACAGATAAACCGATATGGATGTGTGGCATTGACTAAAGTATCTTGACACTACGGAGTATTTTCTCAAACAATGCTTAAATTTTCCTTTCAACGCAACAGGATAAACTATGTGCTATTTTACATATACGGATGTATAAGGTCATTTCCCTCGATCCTAATGTATATGTCTCTATTTTGTGAAGGGTACCAGTTTTCGTAGATTACTGACACAGATTTCTGAACACGAGATTCATATTTGGAAACTTATATAAAAACAATGATTAATATCATCTCTCTCTCTCTCTCTCTCTCTCTCTCTCTCTCTCTCTCTCTCTCTCTCTCTCTCTCTCTCTCTCTCTCTCTCTCTCTCTCTCTCTCTCTCTCTATATATATATATATATATATATATATATATATATATATATATATAATATATATATATATATATATATATATATATATATATATATATATATATATATATATATATATATATATATATATATATATATATATATATATATATAAATATATGTATATATATATATATAAATAATTATATATATATATATATATATAATATATATATATATATATATATATATATATATATATATATAATATATATATATATATATATATATATATATATATATATATATATATATATATATATATATATATATATATATATATATATATATACTAGCCAGGCTACAGCCCTAGTTGGAAAAGCAAGATGCTATATGCCCAAAGGATTCAATAGGGATAAATAGCCCAGTGAGGAAAAAAAATAAGGATATAAATAAATGAGGAGAATAAATTAACAATATACAATTCTAAAAACAGTAACAGTGTCAAAACAGATATGTCCTATATAAATTATTAACAACGTCTAAAACAGATATATCATATATAAACTATAAAAATACTCATGTCAGCCTGGTCAACACAAAAACATTTGAAGTTCTACTGATTTAACTACCCGATTAGGAAGATCATTCCACAACTTGGTAACAGTTGGAATAAAACTTCTAGAATACTGTGTATTATTGAGCTTCATGATGAAGAAGGCCTGGCTAGAAGAATTAACTGCCTGCCTAGTATTACGAAAAAGATAGAATTGTCCAGGGAGATCTGAATGTATGGGATGGTCAGAGTTATGAAAAATCTTATGCAACATGCATAATGAACTAATTGAACGACTGTGCCAAAGATTAATATCTAGATCAGGAATAAGAAATTTAAAAGACCGTAAGTATCTGTCCAACAAATTGAGATGGGAATCAGCAGCTGAACACCAGACAGGAGAACAATACTCAAAACAAGGTAGAATGAAAGAATTTAAAAAACTTTTTCAGAATGGATTGATCACCGAAAATCTTGTAAGACTTTTTCAATAAGCCAATTTTTTATGCAATTGAAGAAGACACAGATCTAATATTTCTCAAAAGTAAATTAGCTGTAGAGAATCACACATACAATTTCAAAAGAGTCATACAAATTTAAAGAAACATTATTAATACTGATATCCGGATGTTGAGGAGTTTTGAGTTTTGTTAGGATTCAACTTCATACCCCAAAATTTTCACCATTCACTAATTTTAGCTAAATCTCTATTGAGGTATTCGCCAACCTCAGATATACATTCAGGGGTTGGAATTGATGCAAAGAGAGTAGCATCATCTGCACATGCAAAAAGCTTGTTTTCTAGGCTAAACCACATGTCATGTGTATGTAGTATGAAAAGTAATGGGCCAAGAATACTACCCTGTGGAACAGCGGATATCACATTCCTATACTCACTATGGTGCACATCAACTTCTACTCTTTCAGATCTAGTACTTAAAATAATAATGCTAAGAAACGACCAACCCACTACCAAGTGTTTGAGTTTGAAAACAAGAGCCTCATGATTAACATAGACAAAGGCAGCACTAAAATCAAGGCCAATCATACGAACTTCCTGACCACAATCAAGGGATTTCTGTACAACATTGGAGATTGTAAGAAGGACATAACATGCTCAATGGCCTTTACGAAGACCAATTTGCAAACTAGGGAGTAGATGATTACCTTCAGCAAACCTATTAAGACGTTTTGCCAGAAGACGTTAAAAAACTTTAGATAATATGGGAGTTATGAAAATTGGGCGG
>NC_090750.1:9734627-9737127 GCF_036898095.1 Palaemon carinicauda
TTCGCGTATTTTCAAGCTTTGTTTTTTCAACATACCTTATATTATAATGTATGTTTATTCTTCTTGCATTATAACATTTCACAATCTTTGTTAACAAATTCATTAATGTTTACATTGGCTTTCCCTAGCAGTAAAATATTGTACAATCAAATCAAATGTTCCTTCAAAACTCTCTGTATTCTGTATAATTCATTTATAATAAACTAACTATTTCTACTAATCTACATCTCTCTTTGAGTCATAAATTATATAAATAAGACACTCCATATTGAACAGAAATTTTGAGCTTCATATATTTCTGAAATTAAGCTTACTTTTGGAGTTCATGATTCTCCAAAATATAAATTTATAATAAAAAGTTAGATGCAATTCATTTAATTGAATGTCACCAATCTCAACTTATTTTTTTCTTTTTTTTCAGGTTTTCAGTGTGCATGTATGATTGTTCTCTTCAATAATGAGAGATAAAGCTATGTTTCACTTCTCTTTCCCTATCTAAACTTTTCAATATATAGATATAGGAAAAAAAATATTAATAAAATATTGATTTAAAACTTCACTCAAAAGAGTTTTCCTTTCCAAGCAAAGTTTAATAGAAGAGTCTATAAAGAAATTACTGACTTAAATCAATTTATATTAAAAAAAAAAAGAAAAAAAAAACCATGAGTCTCCATCGTCTTGTAAGATATTCATGAACATATCAGTAATCAGATTTACTAAAAAATACTTTATGGAATGATATAAATCGAAATAAATTAGTTCTGTAATTTAAAAACGTGTTAGTTTTATCCACATATTTCCAAGTGTAACAATTATGGTATAAAACTAAATATCCAAAAATTATAGGCTGAAAACTCTACAAAACAGTAGCCTGATACTAAAAAAAAAAAAAAAAAAAAAAAAAAAAAAAAAAAAAAAAAAAAAAAAAAAAAATCCCTTTGCTCTCATATCCAATACAAAATTATTTAAATCGCTTTATAGAGCAGTAAACATTCCTGAAATACATTACTATTTATACATATAGTGTAAATATATATTAACATCTCAACAATTTGTAAAATAACCTGACAATTTTTTTACAAAATTTAAACGGATAAGGAGAAATTGTGGTGAAAAAATCTAATTCTTTTGTCCTCACGCCGGATGAACGAGGAGTTTGAATATGCAAGGAATCAATACTTTTAACTGTTATCCGGTTTCCTGTTCAGGAAAACCTGACACAAAAAACGCACACATATACACACAAACATTTTTTTTTTTTTTTTTTTACGCCTGATTGATTAGAATTACTTTTGTAGTACAATTACTTTTGATGGTATCACTGACATTCCCGCCCACATTTCTTCTTCCTTCATTCCTATACCGTAGCTGTTATCCTCAACGCACGATTGACAGCCAAACATGCGATTTGTGGTTTATTTGAACAAGGAGATACTACTGCATATTCGAGGAACAAGCTCATCCATCTCTCCTCCTTGAGTCTTAGAGTCTAATACGGTCCACTCACATCACCAACTGAGTGTCAGAGAGAGAGAGAGAGAGAGAGAGAGAGAGAGAGAGAGAGAGAGAGAGAGAGAGAGAGAAAGAGAGAGAATATGAGATAAGTTGCTCTGGTGATTCCAATGAAAGTAGTACTGCAATTACTCTTATAATTATTATTATTATTATTATTATTATTATTATTATTATTATTATTATTATTATTATTATTATTATTATTATTATTATTATTATTATTATTATCATTGCTGTTGTTGTTCTTGTTGTTGCTAGCGAAAATGATGCACACCATTCAATGACGTTAAAGCTATGGGTCTGGTTAGGAGAAAAACTCCTATCTATCTAGTCCATTTTCTTTTCAGAAAGATTTCTGATAATGAGGATAGGTTAATGGATCATTGGAATTTTATAAACTTTATTTGGATTTAAAATGAGGGTGGGGACCCTCCACAATCGAATTGAAGCCACAATTATTTCCATTGATTAAAATCTTTCGTTATTTGATTTACCACAACGATAGCAGGTAACTCTTGGTTCATATTTAACTGGAATCGATAACACCACTTACAATTATATTAATTGCACTGACTAATTTAAAAGAAAAATTATGAAAAAAAGTAAAAGTCTATTATAGTTAACGTTGCTAAATGTTCTCAGGATTTGTCGTTCCTCAGTATGTTATATAAGGCTTATATTGTCCGTATATATAAATAATATTTTTTATAGTTTTATGCCCACTACAACAACTTCCAGACAGTGTATAGGTAGAACATCCTCATTGTACAATGATATTTCATAACTTAAACATCCCATAATGTAGGATTTTATATGAACAATAAAATTTATTAGTATTAATATATAACTCTAATAATAATTGTATCTAAATATTTAAAACACAATACTTTTTCTCTGTTAATATGCAAATTATACCGTATGAAATTTCATTTTATTTACTACACTTTTGACGTATATATACATAAATGCTTACAAACACAAAAGC
>NC_090750.1:9739627-9742127 GCF_036898095.1 Palaemon carinicauda
ATATATATATATATATATATATATATATATATATGTATATATATATATATATATATATATATATATATATATATATATATATATATATATATATATATATATATATATATATATATATATATATATATATATATATATATATATATATGCCACTTTTAATATATAAGGATACCCATCTAGAGTTGACACAGCCTCTCGTTCCTTATAAGTATACTTATATAAGATTTTGTTATGGAAATTATATATCTTTTCTACTAAACATTTTCTAAAGGTCCGCATTAGATTCCTTCGGTGTGTCAGTCGTTGTACTGGATCCGTATTGATTTAAAAATAATTTTCCTCGATAAGATATCTCAAAATCACGTAAAAATCATATTTAGTAGAGCCATTTGGGAATAATCCCTCAAACATCCTAGCGTCTATAGGTCTTAATTTCATAATCTCTTTACACCAAGAAATTGTCGCCTATGTTTGACAATCAAACCATTTCCACACCATTACATATGGCCTAATGGGGACTAAGCTCCTCCCTCTCTTCTTCCTCTATTATTTTTTCCCCCATGTTTGAATCATCTTTTTGGAGGATTTTTTTTTTTTTATAAATATATATTACATCCTCCCCGCCACATATCTTGGAATTATATCAAACTATTCCTTTCTTATGACTTTTCTATGTTCATTGCAAATTTCTTCATATGGGTTATAATCGTGAATAACGGATCGACACATATATTGGAATATCTTTTATATGTTATTATTTCAATGTATTTTCATTAGCACTTATATCTTGTTTGTAAATAAGTAATTAAAGAAAATTTTAAGATTGCTTTAATGACTAATATACATATATTTGTATGTCTTGCGTGGCCCGATGAAGGAATGGATTCCCGAAATATAATATTATTATTATTATTATTATTATTATTATTGTTGTTATTATTATTATTAATATGTTTATATACACAATAACACACACACACACACAAATATATATATATATATATATATATATATATATATATATATATATATATATGTATATATATATATATATATATATATATATATATATATATATATATATATATATATATATATATGTATATATATATATATATATATATATATATATATATATATATATATATATATATATATATATATATATATATATATATATATATATATATATATATATATATATATATATATATATACAGGTTAATGCTCGAGTGCTTGGACGAGGATTAAAACTGGTAGACGAGAATGACCATGAATGGGAGGTAAATCAGTTGTTGTTTGCGGATGATACTGTACTGGTTGCAGACACAGAAGAGAAGCTTGGCCGATTAGTGACAGAATTTGGAAGTGTGTGTAAGAGAAGGAAGTTGAGAGTTAATGTGGGTAAGAGTAAGGTTATGAGATGTACGAGAAGGGAAGGTGGTGCAAGGTTGAATGTCATGTTGAATAGAGAGTTACTCGAGGAAGTGGATCAGTTTAAGTATTTGGGGTCTGTTGTTGCAGCAAATGGTGGAGTGGAAGCAGATATACGTCAGAAAGTGAATGAAGGTTACGAAGTGTTGGGGGCAGTTAAGGGAGTAGTAAAAAATAGAGGGTTGGGCATGAATGTAAAAAGAGTTCTATATGAGAAAGTGATTGTACCAACTATGATGTATGGATCGAAGTTGTGGGGAATGAAAGTGACGGAGAGACAGACATTGAATGTGTTTGAGATAAAGTGTCTAAGGAGTATAGCTGGTGTATTTCGAGTAGATAGGGTTAGGAACGAAGTGGTGAGATTGAGAACGGGTGTAAGAAATGAGTATGCAGCTGAAGTGGATGTGAATGTGTTGAGGTGGTTTGGCTATGTTGAGAGAATGGAAAATGGCTGCCTGCTAAAGAAGGTGATGAATGCAAGAGTTGATGGGAGAAGTACAAGAGGAAGGCCAAGGTTTGGGTGGATGGATGGAGTGAAGAAAGCTCTGGGTGATACGAGGATAGATGTGAGAGAGGCAAGAGAGTGTGCTAGAAATAGGAATGAATGGCGAGCGATTGTGACGCAGTTCCGGTAGTCCCTGCTGCTGCCTCTGATGACCGCGGAGGTAGCAGAAGTAGAGGATTCAGCATTATGAAGCTTCATCTGTGGTGGATAATGTGGGGAGGTGGGCTGTGGCACCCTAGCAGTACCAGTTGAACTCGGTTGAGTCCCTTGTTAGGCTAGAGGAACGTAGAGTATAGAGGTCCCCCTTTTTTGTTTGTTTCTTTTGTTGATGTCGGATACCCCCCAAAATTGGGGGAAGTGCCTCGGTATATATATATATATATATATATATATATATATATATATATATATATATATATATATATATATATATATATATATATATATATATATATATATATATATATATATATATATATATATATATATATATATATATATATATATACGAATGTTCGTCTTTAATTTGAATTAATCTTTAATTTAACCCTTTGAGGT
>NC_090750.1:9744627-9754627 GCF_036898095.1 Palaemon carinicauda
CGTAATCAGCCATAAGTTCCGACATCGTCATCACAGAGACTTCAAACTTGGTTCATCCTTGATTGCATGAAAATCAACGTCAATTATAAAACATTAGGGTGTCAGGTCAAGGTCGAGTCCAAGGTCGAGGTCAATCAAAAGGACAAATTCTGGTCACCAACCATACGGATAAAATTTTAATTGCAAAGTAATAAAACTTACAGGGCTCTGTAGCTGTTATGAAAAGAGCTGGTAATGATTAAATTTGTGAAGGTCAAAGGTCAAGCACACGGACAAGCAAAACGTCAGAAATCAGTCTAAAAAGTCGATAACTAAGCCACCCTTTCGGAGGTCTGCGCTCTACTGAGGGCCCCTTTAATAACTATTAATGTAGTAATGTCTCGACAGAAAAAAAAATAAATAAAAATGGAAAAAAAAACGACTACGTATATTTTACCAGAGATTAAAACTTGAATGACTTTTCTTGAATAATGTCTTTCATTTTATATTTACTTTATTTTGAATTTATCATATATATTCCTCGTTAACAAATCACGAAAAATAATAAAAATTATTTATGAAATTAATGTATCAAGACAAATATTGGAAGGTCAACTTCAAATTGTGAACCATTTACCATATATTAAGATTAATTCTCATTCCTTCAGTTGTTCCATATCCAAAGGCTTTGGGTATCTATGTCTGGAGGTAAGGACCAGTAGAGATAAAGGCATCAATTAAGGATTTTTCTTGTTATATTATAAATTTTAAGTTTTTATTAAAATCTTTGATGACATCGTCTAAGGGATTAACTCTTAATTTTATGTAAGTGGAAACATGTGATAAAAGTACATATATCTTTTTTTTCTAAATAAGTGGTTTTGTTCATAATAACTAGTACATTAGCTTTCTCAGCTTTTGTAATATGCAATTTTTTGCCTTATTTATATGGTTGAATTAGCACCCATAAAACAGGAAATCCAATCAGACCAATTATCAGTGTTACAGGTTCTATTAAATATGAATTATCCAAATTTTTAGTCAAATTATTTTCTCCTGTCTTAGGATCTATTTCAAACTCTCATATAAAAAACTCTGTTGATCTTTGCGAAAAATTACAAAAAGTTAACCTTGCGTCCAGACATAGATTAGTAAGTTTTCATGTGACTTCGTTGTTAACCAAGGTGTTGGTTGATGACTTATTGTATATCCTGTAGAGTATTTTAGATGCTTATGATTTACCTTTATCAACCCATACTATTATTGAACTCATTTGTTTGTGCATTAAAAAGTGTAAATTTAGTTCTAATGTAGATTACTATGAAGAAGTTTTTGGTATGGCGGTGGGTAATTCTTGGTCCCCACTTTTATCCAACATATATATGGAGTTTTTTATCTAGATTAATTCCTCCAGTGTGGTCTTCCCAAATTGTTCGGTATCGATATGTTGGTGATGTTCTAGGTATTTTAGAAGAAAGTTTTAATCTTGAGGGTTTTATTTCAATCATTAATTCATTAGTACCATCTATAAAATTTACTATAGAGAAGGAAAAAAATAACTGTATCCCTTTTTTAAACGTTTTAACAGTTAGAGAAACTTATAAATTTAAGTTTTCCATGTATAGAAAGCCTACCAATATTTTTTCATATATACATTTCATATGTACATTCAGTTTCTTCCTCCATATACCTTATGTCATTTAGAATTTGTAGCCCAGAGTACATTGAGGACGAGTTCACTGAAATAGGAAAAATTGCAACAAATCTTTGCTATCCCAAATATTTTTTTAGAAAAAGGTATGAATAAGGCTAGGAAATAATTTTATAGTATCCAGTTTGAAAGGAAGGAAACGATTATAAATATGCTTTGTTTGCCATTTCATGATTGTTTTTTATATGTTATACCCCTTAAAAAAAAAAAAAAAAAAAATCTAGACATTGGTATAATGTTTAAATTTAATTGTACATTTAAAAACATGTTGATTAAGAATAGGTTTGGAAATGATAATACTGTAATATATAGCATTCCTTGTTCAGAGTGTAACTTATTCTATGTTGGCCAAACATCCAAAGGTATCTCAGTCCGATTAAAACAGCATCATGTGGCCGTCTCCAGGGGTTTTCTTGATAATGCCTTGGCCTCCCACTGGTTTGGGTCAGGTCACAAAATTGGATGGTCAGAGGCGAAAAAAATGTAAGTGACCATTTCCCAAGGAATATTGTTGAATCCTTTTTCATCTCCTGTACCAAAGGTAGAAATTTGAATCTAAGCACAGGTCTGTTTTCCGTTAATCCAATCTTATATTTTTATCTAAAATCTGAGTTTTCCGGAATTGTTAAGAAGCTGACAGCCGTTGGATCCCCTTTTCCTGTATAAATACGATGTGTTTGTATATGTATTCTCATTGTTGAGTCTGTTGATGTCCTTATTGGATGAAAGTACTAACTCCAATCAAGTCATCTCATTTTTCCTTTTGTGGCTATAAAACATTTTTTATTCATCACTTGTCAGCTTCGTGATTTCTACACACACACACACACACACTCACACACACACACACACACACACACACACTCACACACACACACACACACACACATATATATATATATATATATATATATATATATACATATATGTATATATATATATATATATATATATATATATATATATATATATATATATATATATATATATATATATATATATATATATATATATATATATATATATATATATATATATATATATATATATATATATATATATATATATATATATATATATATATGAGCTAAGCACAGTCAGGTTGTTACTTTGTGGAATAAGTGAATGTCAACAGATCTGTCTTCTTTGTTAAAGGAAAGACGGTTAAAATGTGGCTTGGCTTGGCTTTAGGCACTCGAAAATGTTCGTTAAAAGTTAGCGTCACCAAAATCTCTCTCTATTGGTTCTTTTAAGACTTTCGGGTCAACACAGCCAATCATCGATCAGGGCATAGAAAGGCCAAGCTGGGCGCTTGAACTGCCCATAGTTTTTTGTCCGTTAGAGTTGGGAGGCTTGAGTGGTTAGACCTATACGTTCAGGTCACGGGTGCCAGTATGAGTGCCAATAAGTACCATTTCTCTGAGGACTTTTTCTTAGTTAAGTAACGTGATGATAATTAAGGGCCGCCCTTGTAGCTTAAATAGAATATAGCAGCTGTGGAAAATTAACAATTCGATTATCATTTGATCCTACCCTCTCTCATAATAGTGTTAGCCATCAAATATATTGTCTCTATCTTGGTTTCCCCAAGACGTGAAGTTGAACCCCCCTTATTACGACCTAAATCGGGTCATATTAAATGGTGTCAGGTGTTGTGGGGTAATTAACAAATTAACGTCAGTGCTAAGTGATTTTAGCCGACATGAGATTTTTGAAAAAGTGGAAACAAAAGAGACTAGTGACAATGGTTAACACGAGAAGTTCGACGTCGAGTGGCCGTGACGGAGAGAGAGAGGGGTGAAATGAAGTGTTGCTCTTGTATGCCCGGTACTCGGTGAACGGTTTCTCAACGCACATGATAGCAGATACACAACCTTCAAGGCAGCCCGACACCCAACCGACATCGACAACCTTCCCAGGATGGGGCGCTTGTAGAAGAACCTCGACGAGGCAGAGGTCTGAGAGGTACGATGTGGCGACTGGCGGTTGTTGGAACTGAGGGGTGGTACAAACAGATGGCCACCTACGGCCTCTATGGCCCTAAGATGAACAGCGGTAGTGTTATGGATGTCAGGCCACAAACCACCATCTGAAAGCTGTTTAAAAAGGAAACAGCGTCGGCAGAAGAAATCATGTTTCCCCTGTACCAACGAGAGGGAGGGGAAGACGACGCAGGAAGGGGAAGACGACGCAGGAAGGGGAAGACAACGCGGGAAGGGGACCAACGGTCCCTCGGGCCGTCCATCAGACCGCCAGGACTGGGGACGGGAGTGCCAAGGAGTGAGCCTGCCATCGTTGCCCCAGAGTGTGGGGGAGGGGAGCTAGACGTTCCCCCTGTGAGCAGTAGGGGATGCCCACCTACCAGCGAGGGTAGTTCGTCTTCCCAGGGAGGGCATAAGGAGGAGGAGGGGCGGAGCAGCACCCCTCAACCCCGCTCCCGATCATGGAAGTCGGAATGTTATTCCCGTCTTGGAATAGATGTGGAATCATGTGTGTAACGAGGTTGAAGGACCGCTCGTTATGGATGCCCGCAAAACGTTGGAGCGCACGGTGCTTACAACGGCCAGAGCCCACACACGGGCTCAGTGTTCCTACGACGAAGAACGGATGTATCAACTTTACGGAAGCTGAAGGAACGACAACGAAAGAAATTAGGTTCAGGTAGACCTGTGGATGGAGCGCATAGAAAACGGGAAGAGCTTGACGACTACGGAGGAAGAGAGAGGGAATGAATACCCCCGTGACTGAGCTCTGTGAATGAGTGTATGAATGAGGTAGGAGATCAAATTTTACGGATTTTTTGCGCAGGTGGAAGGGTGTGTTCTTCATTGAAGACGGAATTTGATCTAGCGTTGTTCTTCTTTCCCCTTTGGTAGAGAAAGTCATATGTGTAATTGATGTAAGACCTTATGCGTGGCATGTGGGTATAGGAAGGTCCCCTAAGGATGGCAAGAGTGTCAGTATTTTTAAGGAATTAAGTATATCAATAAGTTTCATGTGTGTAACTCAATGAGTAACCAAAAGCATGTGGTACCAAGGGCCAGATCATGGTCGGTAGTACCTTTTAAGTTTAATGGAGTGCATATGGACGTCAAAGGTCCATTCCCCAAGGGGACAGGTAGGAAAGTGAGGAAGAGACACAGCGTGTGTCCGTGCCGTCCTTCAAGCACGAGAATGCGAGAGGGCATGGGTCTTGAGATAATGTCTACCACGAGGTGATTGAGGTCATAAAACTCAGGTTTCTTTTACGTATGTTCATTCCGAGTGTTTTGTGAAAAGATTAATTAAATTTTTTTTTTGGGGGGGGTTTTGTTCTAAGCATATCACGAGTATATCAATTATCATACTGAGAGATTTCTGTTGCATTTATGTTATGTTGGAAATAATTCAAATTTCATTATTTTGTGTTGGTACCAATTTTGCTATTACCAATGGGTTTATGTATGGTTTTCCATTGTTTGTGTTATACTGTATTTAAAGAATTTCATTTCTCTGTGGAGGTTTTCAGTACTATTACAGGTAATTGTTAATCATGGGTTGAAAATTGAACATCATTACTTATGTTTTTGTTTTTCAGGAGAAATAATATTGCTCGGTTATTAATAAGTATGTTTTTCTTTTTATTATTATTCGCTGTTTGAGTTTACTCTTTATTGCAGTGTCACGGATGGTTAGAAATGGTTTCCTTATAATGGTAAATGTATCAAAGAGTGCTGGGATTGTAAGTTATTCATTTTGATTTCTCTTAATTTTTATCATTTTCTTTAATTTGTGTGTGTGATGATTTGTTGGTCCTTATGAAATTTTATTGCATTTGAAACATTATTATTTTTCTGATTTTGTGCTCCAAATTTCGATGACGATGTACTTAAAACCTGATTTTGTGTTTCTGTATGATCTATTGTGGGCGTCATATTCATATTTGTGTAACTTGCAAATTGTAACACGCCAATCGGCCCTTTGATTTGGTTTAGGTATTTAATTTTAATGTTTGCATGCTCCCGAAGAGAGTGGTACTCAGAGGCAACATCTAGTGGAAAAAGAAAGATTGTGTTCAGTGAAAAAAAAATCTGATAAGTGTGAATTTTACGGGACGTAAAAATTTGGGAAGGGAGTGATGAGCTAAGCACAGTCAGGTTGTTACTTTGTGGAATAAGTGAATGTCAACAGATCTGTCTTCTTTGTTAAAGGAAAGACGGTTAAAATGTGGCTTGGCTTGGCTTTAGGCACTCGAAAATGTTCGTTAAAAGTTAGCGTCACCAAAATCTATCTCTATTGGTTCTTTTAAGACTTTCGGGTCAACACAGCCAATCATCGATCAGGGCATAGAAAGGCCAAGCTGGGCGCTTGAACTGCCCATAGTTTTTTGTCAGTTAGAGTTGGGAGGCTTGAGTGGTTAGACCTATACGTTCAGGTCATAGGTGCCAGTATGAGTGCCAATAAGTACCATTTCTCTGAGGACTTTTTCTTAGTTAAGTAACGTAATGATAATTAAGGGCCGGCCTTGTAGCTTAAATAGAATATAGCAGCTGTGGAAAATTAACAATTCGATTATCATTTGATCCTACCCTCTCTCATAATAGTGTTAGCCATCAAATATATTGTCTCTATCTTGGTTTCCCCAAGACGTGAAGTTGAACCCCCCTTAATACGACCTAAATCGGGTCATATATATATATATATATATATATATATATATATATATATATATATATATATATATATATATATATATATATATATATATATATATATATATATATATATATATACTGTATTTATGCACGAAAATAGACCATCCACAATAATACATGGACTTCAAAATGTGGCAACCAAAAAAATCAGATAGATCATAGTGTCAATAATAAAGAGAAAAGGAGGACTGTAAGAACTGTAAGAAGCTATAGAGGTGCAGATATTGGTAGTGATCACCAGCTCCTCATTGCCACACTGAAATTAAAACTGAAATCACCCAACAGAAAGGTGGATAGAATACTTAGGTTAGACACAACTAAGCTTTTAGAAGAGAAGCAAAGAAAAACATTTGCAATTGAATGTAGGAATCCATTTGTATTCTTAGAGACTTTAAGAGACAGAGAAATGACAATTAATGAAGAATGGTGGAATATTAAAAACTTATATCAGTGAGTTGGTAGCTAAGTCTTACGACACAGTTACAAGGAGAAGGTCATGAATATCGATTGATACTTATGATACTATAAAAGGAGATAAAGACATAAATTGATTGTTGAAAGTTTTTGAGGAAGTAATGAAAATTACAAGGCAGAGCCTTCTAAGTATTACAGTATTGACAGTGAGGTCAAAAGAGAAGCCAAGAATGACTGGAGAAAATATTTAGACTGCAAAGCAGATGTGGCTGACCAAGGTATGAATTTAGAAAGCGTCTATGGTGTAAAAATTGCTCATAAAATTATCAATGAAATCTTGACTGAGGCAAAGAAGAAGAAGCACATACCCATCAAAAAAGAAAGACAGCTTTTTTAGCAACAGAAGATGAAGAAAGACAACGTTAGACGGAACACTTTAGTGGTGTTATGAATAGGAGATATGGAGGGAATAATTTTATTTATATACCTGAAGCTGATGAAGACCATGATGTTCCCATTAATGAGTCCAGTATGATGAGGTCGAAGCTATCCTAAAAAAGCTAAACAGTCTGAAAATCCCGGGATTCAATGCAATAACTGATTGATATATACTGGCCAAAAATTTATTTGACTACCAGACTACTTACAATATTATTTTGTAGATTGTGGCACGAAGAGGCCAAACCTGATGAATGGGAGTTAGGAGTGTTGGCAAAAAAAAAAGAAAAAAAAATACCTGACTGTATGATACATATGTCAGTTGTTATGAAATTATATAGTATGCTTATTCTAAAGAGACTTGAGAGAAAGATTGATGAAAAGGTGAGAGATGAACAAGCAGGATTTAGAAAAGGTAGATGTTGCATTGAGCAAATTTTCCTTTTGAGACGTCGTACATCAATGCATAAAATAAAGAAATCCCCTTTGGATGGCTTTGTAGACTAAAATAAACCGTTTGATAATGTACACCAGCCAATTTTTTGGAGAGTACTGCATTCTTATGGAATCCCTCTTAAATATATAAATTTGATTGAGTCTGTTCATGAACATAGCAAGTGCATCGTTAAGGTTTATGGAGTCTTATCAAATGAATTTACAGTGAACAGCAGAGTACTCCAAGGGAATGTGTTGTCACCTATGTTGTTCACCCTCATGATAGATTTTGTTATATGAATAACAGTCAGAGATGGTGGAGAAGGATTGGACTTGATTGGTGACAAAAACTTAGCAGACCAGAGTATGCTGATGAGGGTACCCTTCTTAGCAGAACACCACAGGATTTGCAATCCTTGTTTACCAGCTTGCATGAAATATCACATGTGGTAGGGCTGATGATGAGAATGGAGTATGCTATGGAAGATGAAATATCATTAGAAGTCGAAAGAATTAATGAGGTAGAATCATTTAATTATCTAGGAACTATGATCTCCAATCCTGGGTATTTAGAATTAGAGTTTAGTGAAAGATTGAAAAATAAAGTAAATCTGACAATGGCTAGGTTAAGTAAAATTTAGGAATCAAATCGCCTGAAATAACATATAGAAATCAGACTATATATCAGTTTAGTGAGATCGGTGTTAGTGTATTGACATGAGTCATGGTATTACAATGAAACAATCTCCAACAGAGTTAATAGGTTTGAGCACAAAGCCCTCAGAAGGATATTGAGAGTTAAATGGCAGGACAGGATTAGAAATTAATTCTTAAGTGAATACTCGGGTGCCATATGTGTATGAGATCATGATGAGGGGTACATAGAAATGGTTTAGGCATGCTCTTCGCACTCCTAAAGAGAGATTAGTTCACAAGGGACTAGAAGAGTTAGAAGACCAAGGCCTACATGACTGAGGACTATGTAGCATGCAGTAGGAGGTGATGAATGGAGAAGTATTTAACTAAAAGCTGAGGATAGAGGCGAGTGGTGAAATTTAACCAAGGCCCTTTGCGTCAATAGGCATAGGAGGAGATGATGATGATGATGATGATGGTACTTAGTCCTGAACTTCTTTAAAAAGAGAAGAAAATTGCATGTGAGAGGAAAGCTAAAAAGCAGTTAAGCAGAGTTACAAGGTTGGGCTACTTTATGTTATGTGGCGGGAGGGTAGCTGCAGAGAAAGGCTGAGAATGCATCAGCATTAGCAATTATGTGTTTTGCTATTGCTGTCATAGTTTTAAGAATGTTGGAGTTGAAATCTTTCTTAGTAGGCTTGTTTCTTGACAATGCAACAGGTTGTGTTGCTGAAAGTTGTTACTCTGTCCTTCTCGTCTCTGGTGTGCTGATGTGTCCTCGTCATTGTCGATGATGATTTTCCAATTGCATAGATACCTAAGTAGCAGTCTGCAAATTTTGACTGCAACTTAGTGGGATATTTCTTGCAATGCGGCATTAGGTTAGTAGTTTCGATGTACCATTTTGCTGATCTGAAGCAGTCAAGGTAGGCTCGCCTTACTTCACTTGTATCTTTCATGGTGCAACAGGTTATCATTTGATTCTTGGTGGTTTTCAGTGAAGGTTGAACTGTGATACTAATTGGCTGGCACATCAGGACTCACTTGGCCTAGTTACTGGCCTCATTATTGCCAGTGATTCCTGTGTTACATGGGATCCAATCCAGGATGATCTGCCTGTTGCTGCTATGGTGAGCTAATTCTATATACTATATTGCTGTCATTAGGTAGATTTTTTTCAGTGGGTTGTTTGTTGCTGAGAGCTAGACTGGCTCAACTCAAACCAGTGTGGAGTCTTATATTTCCTCTAGGTAGACAAGCCGAGTGTTCTAGGGCTCTGGAAATCACCACTAGCTTGGTTTGCAGGGTGGAGGCGTGTACGAAAAGCCTCCAGTTTTCTCTGTAACCTGATGGAGAGAGAACTGTCGTTGCAGCTGCAGGAGTATCCCGATCAAATGATCAATCAGCGTAGTATATGTTAGTGGTGGAGGTGCTGTTGATTGCCTTTTACGGTGCTGCTCTATGTTGTTATAGTGTGCAGAGAGCTTTGCTTTCTGCTGGAAGGATGGTAAAATTGTACTGGAAGGGATCCGTTGACCACAGACATGAAAGATGTAGCAGTTGTGGTTTTGTTGCCCCTATGCCTTGAAGGGCTCATTTTGCATTTGCATTCTTCTAAGTGTATCAAACAGTCAATTTGCATGTGTCTTTGGAGGACCAATCTTTTCTGCCATAGGGAGGAGTCTTTTGAGTC
>NC_090750.1:9764627-9772127 GCF_036898095.1 Palaemon carinicauda
TATATATATATATATATATATATACGTTATACAATAATATATATATATATATATATATATATATATATATATATATATATATATATATATAACATAAACATATATATATTGCACATATATATAATATATATATATATATATATATATATATATATATATATATATATATATATATATATATATATATATATATATATATATATATATATATATATATATAGATATATAGATAGATAGATAGATAGGTATATATGTGTGTTTGTGTATGTCATCAGTCGTTTTAAGGCTTCATACATATCCTTCTATTTTTGTCTTATTGAAGCCTTTTCCTCTCAGATTATACTTACAAATGTCTTCTCTTCCTTCCCCTGCTTATTTTGTATTCTCTATCTACTCATTATCTACTCATTATGTTATCCTTTTTACATATATAATCTCCTGGCCATGCCCATTTCTGTTCCTTACAATTTTTTTAGAATATCCTCTAATCTACTTTTTTCTCGTATTCATGTTGCTATTTATTTGTTGTTTAGTGTTATTCCCATCATTATTCTCTTCATAGTTCTTCGAGTTTTGAATAGCTTATATTCTAAGGCTGTAGTCAGGGTCCAAGTTTCTGATATATCATTAAATACTGGTAGGACCATCAAATGGATTTTTTTTTTTTTTTTTTTTTTTTTTTTTTTTTGAGAGAGAGAGAGAGGAGAGAGAGAGAGAGAGAGAGAGAGAGAGAGAGAGAGAGAGAGAGAGAGAGAGAGAGAGAGAGAGGACGTGATATTTTATTTTCTTATAATCTTAGTTTTGCCGAAAATATTCTGCATCTTCTGCTTATCTTACTTTTGATATTCGTGTACCAACCGTGTGTCACACAATTGTACATAATTATTTTGTATATATTATGCTTGTATCTGTGCTCTTCCCTTGCACTAAAAAGAACCTGAATGATCATGTGTCCGGTTTTGCTCTGAACATTATTTAACTCTCGAACATGTTATGTCCTGTTGCCTTGAGCTTTTGTATATAAAGAAGAGTGTTCCTTAATAAACAACTCAGTTGATTGCATCCTGCCTTTGAGTTTACAACCCTCACTCGGCACCGTCACATTGGTGACCTCGGAAGTCGACTCGCTCCCACTGCCTTCCACCCCCACCTCCCTCGCCCCTTCATCGTTGGTACTATGACGGACTCTACTACAGCAGTTGGCGCTGCGGCCGCCCCATTGAAACTTTCACCGTTCACCAGCGGAGAGGCGTTTGCTTGGTTTCAGCGCGCAGAAGTCCAGTTTCGTATAAGGGGCGTGACTCGCTCAACCACCAAAGTGGATTATGTTCTCGCGGCGATATCCGAGGACACCTTCCCAGAAATATGCGACTGGCTTTGTGAACAAGGAGACACCCCAATAGCGTATGACGCCCTCAAAACATACCTTCTGCAGCAGTACTCGCCGTCGCCAGCCGCCCGTATAGCAAAGCTTTTTCAGCTCTCGCAACAACCGTTGGGGGACCAAAGGGCTTCGCCTGCCCTCAGGGAAATGACCAGTATCGCTCGCCTTCAACCTGCCGCAGACGGCTCTCCTCGTGAGGTGAACATACTTCATGCCCTTTGGATACGCCGTTTACCCGAACCTGTACGCACTGCCATACCCGATGTCGATAGTTTACCCATAAAGGACTTGATGACCAAAGCTGACGCCCTTATGGACAGCCACTTCAAGACCTCCATCAACGCCTCCACCCCTGACGATGAGGATGCCTATTCAACGTCAACCGAAGCTGACATGAATGCCGCAGGACATATACGCCTACCCCGGGTTGTGCCGAAGCGGCGACAAAGCCGCCCACCACCCACCAATCGCTCACGCCCCAACGAATGACTTCTTCAGCCACTTACTATCTCCCATCTGCCGCAGTTTTGCTACTACCACTTCAGATTCGGGGCAACCGCGAAGAAATGTGCCAAGGATTGTCAGCGGCCAAAAAACGGGTAAGTAGGCCATCGCTTGTGGCGGTGGCCTCCCATGTTTATAATTTTTTCTTTTTACACGATGCAGGAACGGGCGTGCGATTTTTGGTAGACACGGGTGCTTGTTGTTCTCTTTTGCCAATGAAACTCTTCAAGGCACGAGGTAGTCTGTCTACATCTGCTGACGTCCGCTTGGTAGCTGCCAACGGATCTGCGATAACCACCTACGGTTACTAGAACCTCACATTATCGTTCGGAAACGGTAAATTCAATTGGAAGTTTCTCGTTGCTGACGTCACAATGCCAATCCTCGGTGCGGATTTCCTCTCTCATTTCCACCTTCTGGTCGATGTCGCCCACCAACGATTGGTCAACGCAGACTCGTACTTGTTGACACCTCTTTAACCCGCCCCCTCTAACCTCGCTCTCTACATCAGCGCACCCACTGAAGCCTACGCCCACCTCCTCACGTCGTACCCGGGAGTTTTCCTTCAGAACTTTGCCAAACGCCCACGGTTCCTGCCAAGCACGGTATTTATCAACATATCAAGACGACGGGACCCCCAGTCTTCGCAAAATTCAAACGTCTGGCACCGGACCGATTGGCAGCCGCCAAACAGACATTCGTCGAAATGGAGGAAATGGGCCTTTGCCAAAAGGCCTCCAGCCCATGGTCGTCACCCTTACACATCGTTCTGAAGAAAGACGGCTCCCTTCGTCCGTGCGAGGATTACAGGCACCTGAACATGCAAACAGAACCGGATCACTACCCCCTCCCAAACATTGCCGACGTGACCTCCTACCTGCACAAAGCGAAGGTTTTCTCTACGCTCGACCTCCTGAAGGGGTATTGTCAGGTGGGTATGAACCCAGAAGACATCCCCAACACCGCCATCACCACTCCGTTTGGTACATACACCTTCAATTACTACTGTTTTGGCCTTTGTAATGCTGGGGCAACGTTTCAACGTCTCATGGATGGCATCTTAGTGGACCTCCCTTTCTGTGTATGTTATGTGGACGACATATTTGTGTTCTCCTCCTCAAAAGAGTAACACCTCCGTCACCTGCACATCATGCTTAACCACCTGCAACAAAACGGCCTTGTAGTCCGGTACGACAAGTGTACCTTTGGCGCCAACGAAGTGTCGTTCTTAGGGCTCAGTATCACTCCTGAAGGAGTCCATCCCCTCTCTGAGAAGGTAGCAGACGTTCAGAACTTCCCCGCGCCCTCGACCGTCAAAGCTCTGCAGGAATTCTTGGGCTTGATGAACTATTATCACCATTTTCTGCCAGCCATTGCCGCCACTCTTGCTCCCCTCTACGCCTCACTCAAGGGCAAGCCAAAGGACCTGAAGTGGGGTCCCTTTCAAGAAGCAGCCTTCTGCAATGCAAAAAAGGCCCTATCAACTGCTGCGGCTCTCACTTTTCCTATCCCACACGCCCCTCTCCTTCTCTCCACCGATGCCAGCGATATCGCCATTGGTGCAGTACTCGAGCAAGTGGTCAAAGGCTCGCCCCGCCCATTGGCCTTCTTCAGCAGAAAACTGTCCAAGGCAGAATCGGGTTATTCTACCTTCGATCGAGAATTGCTGGCGGTGCACTTGGCTGTCCGTCACTTTCGCCATTTCTTAGAAGGTATGCCCTTCATCATTCGCACAGACCACATGCCTCTGGTACACGCATTCACTCGACAGTCTGACACATGGTCCGCCCGTCAACGCCGACATCTCTCCGCCGTGGCTGAATACAATTGCACCCTCCAATACGTCCCTGGGAAAAAGAATCCCGTTGCCGATGCCCTGTCAAGAAACACGTTGGCTGCCGTTCAACTGGGATCGGGTTACAACGCCCTGGCTGAAGCCTAACGACAGGATCCAGAGTATCAAGCTTGTAGGACATCCTGCACGTCCCTCCGTCGGGAAGATTCGAAGACTCCAACACCATCCTCCTCTGTGACGTCAATACTGATAGACCGCGACCTTGGATTCCTGCTCCCATGCGCTGATAGGTGTTTGATTTCATTCACGGCCTTTCACATCCCTCGTGCCGTTCTACTGCACAGATGCTGAAGGCAAAGTTCATTTGGCACTGCATTTCTAAGGATGCTAAGGATTGGGTCCGCGCCTGTACTTCTTGCCAAACTTCCAAAGTACATCGACACACGGATTCAGGAGTGGGCACCTTTCCTCAACCTCAGCGTCATTTCACACACATTCACGTCGACGTTGTAGGCCCCCTACCCACATCACAAGGACTGCAACGTCCGCCTCATGTACATCTGCCTTACTCTCTGGATGGATTTCAAGATTTGGTATCCCTGAGCATATTACTTCTGACAGGGGAACCACTTTCACCTCTCAATTGTGGACGTCATTAGCGAATCTCCTGGGCATCACCCTACTTCAGACAACGGCCTACAACCCCGCTGCCAATGGAATGGTTGAACGTTTTCATTGCATCCTCAAAGCAGCTTTGATGTCCCGCTTCAAGGAATGCAACTGGTTTACTCAGCTTCCCTGGGTCCTCTTGGGACTAAAGACCTTTCCAAAGACGCCCTCGACGTCTCGGCAGTTGAAATGGTGTATGGCGACCCGTTGGTCGTCCATGCCAAATTTTTTCCTTCTACAACCTCCTCCGACGATTTCCAGCGCATATGTCACGTCGTGGAAAATTACTCCGTGCCGCCAGACTTACAAGCCCCCAGCGAAGCATCACATACCAACGGACTTGCACTCTACAACGCACGTCTTCCTGCGCAACGACACTAGCAAGCCACTACTAACGCCCCCTTACATGGGCCCTTTCCTTGTGATCCGACGCAGTCCGAAAGCATTCCTACTAAACATTCGGGGCAAAGAAGACTGGGTCTCCATTGATCGTCTAAAACCTGCTTATCTTCTGCCAGATGACCTGCCTACAGTTCGCCCCTCTATTCAACATGTACAGTATGTTATTTTTAAGGGGGGAGCCATGTACCAACCGTGTGTCACACAATTGTACATAATTATTTTGTATATATTAGGCTTGTATCTGCGCTCTTCCCTCGCACTAAAAAGAACCTAAATGATCATGTCTCCGGTTTTGCTCTGAACATTGTCTGTGTCTCGAACATGTTATGTCCTGTTGCCTTGAGGTTTTGTATATAAAGAAGAGTGTTCCTTAATAAACAACTCAGTTGATTGCATCCTGCCTTTGAGTTCACAACCCTCACTCGGCACCGTCACATTCGTCTCATGTCCTGGAAACATACATATTGTCTGTCATAAGAACGTATATTCATTAACAATCTCTGGAAGTTTGTCTATAACATTTTTTTGTTTCCTCTGAGTTTTTATTGAACATTATCTTAGTTTTACTTATATTCTTTTTTCAATCTTACAATTTTGTTTTCTATATTCAGATATTCTATCATCTTTTGCAATTCCTCCATGATTTACTAAACACAATTATGCCGTCTAAACATCTTAAGCTGTTAAGGTATCCCCATTTATGCTGATTCTTAAATTTTCAATTTTCCTAATCCTGATATGTTATAGCTTTTAGGCATGTTGTGAATATTTCAGATGAGATATGTTTCACCTGTCTAACTCCTTTATAAATCAGAATTCTTTCACTATTTTTATATAGTTTCAGTATTGCTTGACTTGCCGAAAAGAAAACTAATATTTTCCTAACATAATATTCATCGTTTCCTTGTGTTTGAAGTGTTTCCTTACTGCTGAAGTTTTGAGAGAATTGCTGTACATGCCGAATAGATGTCTTCAATTGTTCTAACATTAGATTCATCTATCCCGTTTGTTTTAAGTGCCTCCATATTGCTTAAGTTTAGAGAAAATCAAAAGCTCTATAAATGTAATACATTGTGGTTCATCATAATCTGTTGATTTTTTTAATAGCTGGTTGATTGGAAGGATAATATTACTTGTTGAATACACGTTTCCAAAGCATGGCTGTTCTCTTGGTGTAATAAATTGTAGCTTCCTTTCTATTCAGCGTAATATGATCTTTGCAAATATTGTATATATTACTGGCAAAAAACATAGCAGGCAGTAATTTTTGTGATTAGAATGAAAAAAAAAAAAGTTTTTCCAATCTGCTTGGCTGGTGCATTCTGGCTGAAATTTAGTGTAAAGTTTGATATGTTTACTAGTATAAAAGCTCCTACTTCTATAATTGACCATCTTTCCCATTGTGAATTCAGATCAGTATCTTTCTTCGTATCATTATTATTTTTTTAAGTAATAAATCGCAAAGAGTAGTTGTTGTTGGGTACTACAGTAAGTATAGGAATATAATATCAGGTGTTCGTGAAAGATGTGTTTACGAGCTATTACTGTCCTTACTATATACACATGCTGTATAGTTGAGTCTAGAAAACAAGCTCGTTGCATATACAGATGATGATTTAGTCTTTAAATCAAAACCAATACCTGAATGTAGGCATCGTGTTGTGGAATCACTTAATAGAGACCTAGCTATATGCTGAGTATGATTGCAGGTAGGTCGAGGAAATTGACTCCCTAAAATAAAAAATTTGGCAGTGATAATGTCTCTTTACCTGCTCACTTTTAATATGTTCCTTAATATTTTTTCATGAATTTGATCATCCTTTGCATTCAGAAGTCATTCTGCTGTGGTATCTTCTGTATAGTAGTAAGTATGCAGCTAATTCTAACATTCTTGTTTTCTTCGCCATAAGGCTCAACACTAAAGAGTATACTAGAAATTTATTCCAAACGTACAGGTTATGGGATGATCTTCCTAACCTGGTGGTTAAATCAGTGAAACTTCGAAAGTTGAATCTTACAGCGAATGGATTTATGTTGAAAAGGATTATATATGTTTACATATGATTCATCTATGTTCATGTTATTATTGATTTTGAAATATTTTATATTTTTAACTCATTACTTCCCACATATAGTTTATGTATATTCTTATTTACTCTCCTCACTAGAATACACTTGCATGTGGAGCCCTGTGGTTTGTTGTATCATGCTTTTCCAACTAGGGTTGTATGATAGCTAGTAATGATAGTAAAATAATGATAATAAATGCTAACATACATAATTCATGTCTTAAATCCCGTTTCCTACCGATAGGAATTTTCGGAAAATAATATTGTAAAACCTGGAATTATCACAAAGTAAAAATTGTGTCATGAATGAAATTCCATCATATTTTGGGGTAATGCAATCATGCGTATGATAGCATCACTGATATACAGTAATTGTGATATTTTGTCTCAATTGTTTGTTCATGCAAATAAATTTTGCATATATATATATATATATATATATGTATATAAATATAAATATATATATATATATATATATATATATTTATATATATATATATATATATATATGTATAATATATATATATATATATATGTATATATATATATAAATATATATATATATATATATATATATTTATATATATATGTATAATATATATATATATATATATATGTATATATATATATAAATATATATATATATATATATACATATATGATATATATACTTTCAT
>NC_090750.1:9779627-9794627 GCF_036898095.1 Palaemon carinicauda
TAAAGCCCAACTTCTTGTAATATTTCATGTATTCTGGTAATCAATGTTTTGCAAATCCTGTGATGTTCAGCTAATAAGGACAACAACATCAGTATACTCTAGGTCCACTAATTTCCTGTTACCAATTCAGTTCTATCCTTCTCCACCGTCCCCAACTATTCACTGCATTACAAATTCCATGGGAAGGATAAACACATAGCTGACAACACATTCCCTTGGATCACTTTAATGTTCAATGGAAATTCATTTGATATGACTTTGCAATTGCTATGCTCATGCACAGACTAACAAAGTTACATATTTATGAAAAAATCCATAATAATGCAGGACTATCAAAGAAACTGGCATGTGCGCACTATCAAAGGCTTTTTTATAGTCCAGAAACGACATCAAAAGTGGATTTCTTTATTGTACGCATTTCGGTACAATATATCTTAGAATAGAAATTTGGTCAAAACAAATGTCGACTGAAGTAACGCCTCTGTAATTACTGCAATCAGTCAGATATCTGAGCTTCCAATCATTAGGTTTTGTCACTTAATGCCACATTCTAAAAAATTTTCATGCTGCGTGTCAATATAACTACCAACTAAAAAGGCAAAAAAAAAAAGTAAATACTATAAGAGAAAGATCCTCGAAGCAGCAACAGACATATATAAGTTATTTTGTCTTCTGAATGGTATAATGGGAAATGTAAAAGAAAAGAAGCTACCTGATGGATACAGTGACCAAGAACTAGCAAATAGTTTTCTGGTATTTTTTAAAAATGAAATTGAAAATATAACCAGGTCATTTTTAAATACTCAACATCAGATTAATGATACACCAGGCGCACAGAAAAAAAATAATAATATCCAACAACATAATACTAGATCACATCACCCGAATTATCAAGAGAGCAAAGAAAACAAACAGCGTGATCAATCATATGCCAACATCTGAAGTAATTGGAGAGACAGACTTTTCTAGTCTACCCGAAATGATAATGAGAATAGCAAATGCAAGCATTGATGAATGTAAGTTTCCTAAATCTGAGAAAATGACTATAGTCACACCAGTTCTGAAAAATGCACTGGACTACCAGGAATTAAGCTCCTATACACCTATTTCAAAAATATCCTTTGTCTAAAAAGTGCTTGGATATGTAATTCTTGAACAGCTAGTCAGTCACTTAGAAGTAATAGAAGCTTTGCCTGACAACCATTCTGCATACAGAAAACTATACTCTACTGAGACAGACATCTTCTCTGTTGTAAATGATATGCTAGAAATGAAAGGTGAAAATAAATGTGGTATCTTAATACTGCTCGATCTCAATGCTACCATCTATACAGTTGTGCGTGAACTGCTATTAAATGATCTACGGTCCTTCAGCATTGAAGAATAAGCCTTCGAATACCTAAAAGAATATTTATTTGGTAGAAATTACTGTGTACAAACTGGAAACTCTTATTCATCATAGTGTGTAATTGGCCCAATCTTATTCTGCATCTATACTATTGGTCTATCAGAAATGCTACAATGGGATAGCAGGAAGCTATAACTTTTTTGAGAATGACACACAATTTTACTTCTTCATAAATGATATAGATGACACTACTGAAACTCTAAATCGAATCTTTGATAGTGTTAGATAATGGATGACATTTAAAAAACCAAAATTAAATCAGAATAAAACTGAATTCATGGTGGTGGGTAAGAGAAACAGCGTGAGAAACTTAGGTGATATTCAAATGAACATAAATAATGAATCAGTGCTGATATCTAATAAAGTTTGAGATCTAGGTGTATTTCTTTACTGTAACCTGTCTCTAAATGCCCAAATAAATAATGTAATAAAAACTGCTGGCTGTCATCTAAGAAATATTGCGTTTATAAAAAATATACCTTGACGAAAATTCTGTAAAGAAACTTGGGATAAACTGTCTTATTACCAGGATTGACTACTGCAATTCTATCTATTACACTTTACCAAAAGTACAACTTAAGAAATTACAAAACATAATAAACAGAGGAGCAAGACTAATAAAAGGTGTCCAACCTAGAGAAAGGATTCCCCCTATACTAATCGATTTTCACTGGCTACCAATTAAGGTGAGAATTGAATTTGAAATATGTACAATAACCCACCAAGTTATCAGAACAGGTCGTCCAAAATACTTAAGAGAATTGCTACACATTGCGCAGCCAACAAATCGTGTCGACAAGAGAATAGTTACAGATGGCTTCAATCGGCTGGTTCCTAGATATATGTCTACTTTAGGCTCCAGAGCCTTTAAATATGAGGGCCCGAGAGTATATAATAAGCTTTCATGAAACATTCGAATGATTGAAGACATTGAGGTTTTCAAGAGGAAACTGAAGACTTTCTTATTTAAAAAAATCATACAACAATGACGATTCAACAGTAAATGAACAATACATGATCTGAAACGATAAATACTCTGAACGAACAAGCTATCAAAGTAAAGTTAAAGTAAAGTATTCTGGGAGTCACTTAATTTACGTCCAAAAACAACTTGCCGGTTATTGCTTCGTATCGATGGGCTTCCCAATTCTTAGGTTTTTTTTTTAATGATGCTTCTACTTTAAACACACTGATTTCATTCATGGCAACACCAATGGTCTACCCTAGGTTCAGGTATCTATATTGAATTATTAGCTTCAAATCTCCTGTTCATGATCTCAGTAAAGTCTTCCATCCATTGTTGTCTTTTTCATCTTCTGTTGTTTTAACAGATCCATATCTCTTTTTGATGGGGGTAGGCTTCTTTTTTTAAAAGTAGATATTTCATTAATAACTATATGAACAATTCCTACACTATAGTGCCTCCCAGAATTTATATTTTTTTTCGGCCTCATCTGCTTTCCTGTCGAAATATTATATCTAGTCATGTCTGTTTTTTCCTATGATATCACAATCAAAACTGAAATACTTATCATGCTTTACCTTGTAATTTCCATTACATCCTCAGTCTTCAAACGATTAACTTTGATTTGTGTCTCCTTTTTACAGTATTCCAATTATCATTTGATATACATGGTTTTCTTCCATGTGATTGCATGTACCAAAAGATTGATATATGATCTTAATTCTATACCATTTTTTATTAATTGTCTGCTCTTCGTCTCTTGAAGTCTAATAGACTGCAAATCGATTCCAAAATTCAATTTCAATATTTATTTTTGCTCATCGTCTAGTAGCTTTGTTTTACAAAACCTGGGTAATCTATCTCCTATTTTTTTTTTTTTTTGGGGGGGGGGGCGGGGGTTGCTTACAGTTTTAATTTCAGTGTGGCAATGAGGAACTGGTGACCACTACCAATATGTACACCTCTGTAGCTTCTTACATTTTTCAGAGGCCTTCTTCTCTCTTTATTAATTGCTATGTGAACTATTTGATTTTTATAACTGCCCCTTTGTGAAGTCCATGTTTATTTATGGATGTCCTTGTGCTTGAAAACAGTACCTCAAGTAACAGGACTGTGTGTTGAACGAAAAACTTATAAAGTGGGCTCAATTGTCATTTATGATATTGCACAGACCCTCAAAACCCATCACATTTTCTATATCCTGATTATTCCTTCTAATGTTTGCACTGAAGTCACCAATTAAAATTTCTATATCTCTCTCTTTAATCTCCTCTATTACACTCTGCAGTTCTTCATAGTATTCATCTTTCCTTTCTTTAGGGGAATTATTTGTTGATGCATAACAAACTAATATACCCTTTTTGCACTGTTTTGATAAATACTTTCCAAGTAACAATCTACTATTTACAGCTCTCCACTTGATTAATGCTTTTTTTGGCTCTTGGTGTCCTTATCATCCATTCCCTTTTCTTCCTACTTCATCTGTTCTTCCTTAACCTTGTTCTAAGATTTCTTTACTATCATCTTACAATGTTTTTCACTTGGGGTGTAAATATCCAAACTATATATCAGAAATTCCTTCGCCACATTGCTTGGACTTTTGAATCTGATACATGGCTGTACCATTCCAATCAGTAATTTTCAATTTTTCGTTATTATTTATAGACTGGGAGATTAATAGCACCCCACTACACCCTGGACTGGGAGCCATTTTGTCATATGAAACCTAAATGAACAGATGAATATATAGAGTATAAGTGAATGAACATAAAGAGTAGATAATCAAACAAATGAGATATTTCGCTAAAATTAACATCTCAGAAATCCTGACCGGATGAATATTCTTCGAAAAATTTTCACAGGATGAACATCTTGCAATTTATTTAGGTTCTAATGGTAAACTCTATTGACAAGTAGATATTGCAGTTTATAACGACTTAATTCTTTTAAACAATTTTCCTTTTTTTCAAGTTTATTGGAGTAGCCTGAACAACGAGTAGGGATTTATTATGATTTCATACTTCATATTCCTTACATTTCATTGTAATAAAAGAAGATATTCACCTAGCTCGTCTACTTATGGGTACTTGCCAATAACCTTTAGGCTAATCAAGCTTGGAGATAAATTGAACATTACCGATCATATATAAGCAATCGTCGACTCTGGGAAGTGGAAAATTACTTTGCTTAGTAACACTGATCACTTTTCTGAAATCAATGCACAGCCTATCTGATTCCTCTGCTTTTTTACCAAAACTACCGGAGAACACCATTCACACACGAGAGGAACTATCAAATCCTGATATAACATTTACTTAATTTCCTTTCCTACTGAATTTTCCTTCTCTGGACTCAAACGATACAGACTTTTTCAAATGGGTTTAGTGTCCTGTAACTCAATATCATATTCTAAAAGATTAGTTAAACCTAATTCATCACTAACAGTTTCTGGATAATTTAGAATAATATAAAATTCACTCTGTTTTTCTTCTTTTAAACTAGAGTTCAAAAACTTGAAATTCTTAAGCACATCACAGTTCTTCTCAAAACTAATTTCTTGCTACGACACAGTTATTACTGATATTGGGCGTTCGTTGTATTTATTCAGCAAGTTTATGCGCAGCCACTCAGCTCTACGTCTACCCATATCAATTACGACATTCTCACAAGTTCCTCCCATTGATGGAATGTTACATAAGGGAGCCCTAGGAGTAATTTGATTAGGTTTAACAGCAATTTGACATTAGTGATAACTTGATACATATCTGTTCACGTCACTTTTCATCTTAGGCCAAAAGTAAGTCTTACTTATACACTTGAAAGTTTTATTTACACCTAAATGTCCTTTATCATCATATGCTAGCTTCGGAATTAATTCCCAAAATTTCCTAAGAGCTACTATTTGTTCTATAACTTCCTCTTTACTAACCGACTTGGGACAAACATAGCGACATTTTTGTCTTTTAAACAAAAGGTTTCCTTACAAACATTATAGTGATCATCCTCCAATTCTCTTTCAGAAATTCGAGACAGTGTCTCATCCTCTTAATTAGCTCATCTGTATTCAAAATGTTAGTGCTTGAACCATTGTGGTAACTATTACTTGAATGTACTACATCGACTATGTCTACGTTACTACTTTCGACAGCTACAACATCAACTTGGCTAACACTGTCAACACCGATGGAGTCGGTCTTCTCAGCCACATACTTACTAAGATCAACCTCATACCCTCCAACACAACTTTTGAATCCTCGAACAAACTATAGCCGTTGTCTACATCTGTATCTAAACCTGACTTAGTTACTACCATTTCAGGAACTGGAATCTCACTTCAAATACGACTCACATATTTAGATGTATTTAAATCATTACCGGGAATAATGTCAACGCTGTCAATGGGCAAATAGTCTACAACAGCTAGTTTTACGTCATTTGACAATCCGTGACTTTTCTAGTTCATCTTCAACAATGGACAAACTAAGCAAGTATTCGGAAACCCAGTGGCTGAGACGACCCTGGTACAGAGACTTAAAGCTTGAGAACTTTGCAGAAGGGCGGCTGAAGTTAGGTTGAAAATGGCACGATGACAGGCTGTATGCAGAATGGGATACTTCTCGTCACAAGCATGGATGGCTCGCTTCTTCAATTCGTCTATTATTCTCAACCATAACAGGATTTTGGAGATAGGCGTTTATTGTCTGAAGGGAAGCTTAGAATCTCGCTCTATCAGACTTCTGGTCTTCTCGGTTTCTTATCTTGTTAGGACTTGGATCTCATCTGCTTCGGACATAGTTTCTCTCCTGTACTATGTCCTGTACTATCTCTCCTGGACAATATCTTCTTAAAGTTTATATACCCATGTATGGGCGGAGTTAATTACAGTGGGCAGTGGTCATTTTCATAAAATGCTTATTTTCTTTAACAATTCTGTGTCTCCAGTGGCTTTCTCAAAAACGCCCACTTCATTCACGCCGTGGAAGAATCTAGAAGAAGTTTCTGATATAATCTGGACCACATTTGAAGTTGTAACAAAAGGGCAGCAGGAGTCCTTCCATGATTACATATTTTATAAACAGTCCCGTTATCGTGGCAGGCGCTCTCATCGAGGCTCGGTTTACTTTCAAAATTATGACGACAGTGAAGTGACCAAACAATTTGGTAGTCGGATCTCATCTTGCTCCTCACACTTTGGGAATATAAATTTCTGTCTTTTATAACATATCTTTTTGAAAACATTACATTTACCATGACATCCACGATTTGTAACAACAACCTACCGCAACTACGTGAACTTATCAGTTTCCTCCAGTAACTCTCCATTCAAAAAGCATTAAAAATGCAGCACTCTACCTTCTTGTGCATCTCCTAATCATACTCTTACCCACATTAACTCCCAACATCCTTCTCTCACACATCCTTCTACACTCTCTTACTAATCAACCTAGCTTCTCCACTGAGTCTGCAGCCAATAGAGTATAATCCACAAACAACAACTGATTCACCTCCCACTCATGGTCACTCTCATCTATCAGTTTTAATCCTCGATTAAGTATTTGACCTTTCACTTTTCTTTCAACTCCATCAAGAAAGAAATTGAACAACAATCTGACATCGCACATCACTGTCTCATCCTAACTCTTACTGGAAATCAATTACTCACTTCGTTTCCATTCATAAAACACGCTTTATGGCCTATGTATAAACTCTTCACTGCTTTCAACAACTTTCCCCTAATTCCATATAACTTCATCACATTCCACATCATTCCCCTATCAGCTATATCATAAGATTTCTTTAGATTCATAAATACAACATACACCTTTCGTTAGTTAGGTATTTTTTCACATATCTGCCTATATGTAGAAATATGATCAATGTATCCCCTACCTCTTCTGAACCATCCTTCACTTCTATGGTTGCAATATCTGGTTTCTCTTTCATGCTACTAATTACAATCTACTATATACTTTTACGACAAAAAACAACAAGCTAATAACCATAGAATTAAAACACTTATTTTCTACACATTTCCCTTACCTTTATATAGCGGAACAATACATGCACAAACCCAATCCATATAATACACAATCTCACCAACCATTCAAGTACAGTCACAGTTCTTTCCATTAAACTATCAGCCCTCACACCACTCATACAACATGCTTTTCCTTTACTGGTTTCATCTAGCACACTCTTCACTAACTCTTTTTAACGCTCTCATTCAGATCTCCCATCACTAGTACCTCAACACTTACAACAACAATTTATCTGCCTCTTTAGTATCCTCCAAATTCAGCAACATCTCAAAATATTCAGCCAACCTTTTCCTTGCCTCCTCTCCTTTCAAAAACCTTCATTAACCTTTTATAAGTGTCTCTTCGTTACTCGATCCATATTTTTTTACTCCCTTCGCTTTTTTCGGAAATTTCTTTTTCTCTTCATACAAACATCGCAATCACTGCCTCCACCTCCAGTCAGCCGTCCTGTTTGCTTCGGCTACCTTGTATTTTACTTCCACACTTTTCTCCATATATCTTTCATATTCCTCACTCTTTTACCCTGCAGCCATTCTTCAAAGGCCCCATTTTTATCTTCCACTTTCAAGCTCACTTTCTCATCCAACCAATCATAATAATCTTTGACATCTTACTCTTGAATCATCACCTCATCATCATCATCATCATCATCATCATCATCATCTTATTATTATTATTATTATTATTATTATTATTATTATTATTATTAGGATTCCCCATAGGAGAATACTATTGTTTTTGGTAGTAATATTATTATTCTTTTTGCGCTTTTTTTTTTCTCAAGAAATCTGAAATAATCTGAAATGTAGCGCAACTGCAGGGGCTTGCACCTGCCCAATCAGAATAAGACCATTGACACCTCAACCAACCATACGAACGAGGCATGTAACGTCACGACGTTGTAGTCGTTACATGCCTCGTTCGTATGGTTGGTTGAGGTGTCAATGGTCTTATTCTGATTGGGCAGGTGCAAGCCCCTGCAGTTGCGCTACATTTCATTTCCAAGTGCTCTGCAGAATCGAGGAAACTTTAAAGTAAGTTTGCTCCAATTTGTGCCTTGTGCTATGTAAATTGTCGTCAAGGTCAACTCGTTCATAAATTACTTAATTGTCAACAACAGTAAACAAAAGTGTCAACGAGTTTACTTCGCGAAAGCTGAATGTTTGAATGCCTAAGTAGTTGGTTCCGTCAATGACTCGTCTTCTAGAAAAGTGGCTATTATCAGTTATCGACCCAAAGTTGGTGTTTTGAAGCAATACTACTTGTGTTCCAGTTCTCATAATTGGGTCGTTGAATTCATCGTTTGAGTGTTGTACTTCTGTTTACTGTTCAATCTCGTAAACATGCCTTCCAGGAAAGTGAAATCTTTGACTCAGAAGAAATTTGGCATTGCCTTTGAGACCTGGACTATTGAAAGTTTGGACGCCGAGACCATCTTAGCAGATGCAGAGAACTCCACTGTTGATGATCTAAGGTTATCATTGAATTCTCTTCGTGAATCATATAGTGATTTGAAAAGAGTGTCCGCAGGCAATCTGACTTGTGACGAAACCTTGAAAACATTGCGTGATGCAAGTGTTACCTTCCACAAGCTGAGGACACAGAAAAATGAACAAATGGAAAAGCTATCGGTAAAAGAGGACATTCCTAAGCTTGCTAATGAGGTCAGCAAACCTAATTCGTCATTTGTCCAATTGAAGAAACTTTCTTGTCCGACGTGAGATGGTGAAGTTCGATCGTATAAAAGATTCAAGAAAAATTTCGAGCTATTAGTTCAGAGCCAGATGTCTGGGGAGATGGCACTTTTGAGACTGAGAGAAGCATTGCGAGAAAATTCGAGAGAAGGCCTCATTGTTCAGTCGAAATCGAGCTTGGATGAAGCATGGTCAGCATTAGATTGCATTTATGGAAGAGGAAACACCATCCGTGACGCAGTCCTCAAGGACGTCCATGACATTAGGCCTGTCAGAAGTGAGTCTGATGCAGATGGTCTTCGTCGGTTGGTAACGGAACTTACTGTCGCTAAAGAGGACCTGAGATCAGTAAACCGAACGTCTGCATTAGGTGAGTCGGCATTTTCTATCGTAATGGAAAAAATTCTAGTAGAACTGCGCAGGAGAATCGACAGAAAAATTCTGGCAGATGACCTTGATGCTGAAGCCTCCTTCGATCTACTCTTAGAAATGGCCGACACGGCAGCCTCAATCGAAGAAACAGCTAAATTGCGAACAGAAGCTCATTCTAGCTACATTTTCAGAGAAGAGCCGACGATGGTCGCTAAGAATTATCAGGTTAGCAGTAAGGACAGAAACACTGATAACAGCGGTTCGAAAGGTGCCAAGCCTGGCAAGAATGGAACGCCCAAAAAGGGTAACGGTTGGAAGGAATCGAAACCAGGGAAGCCAAAAAACTCCCCATCTTCCGTTCAATCATGTATTTTTCATTCTATGGCTGATCACCAAACGTCTGAATGCAGAGTGTTCCTAGGTCTTTCGTCCATAAAAAAGAAAGAAACCTTGAAGGAACATAACCGGTGTGAAAAGTGCTTTGGTTCTCACCCTTCAGATCAGTGCAGAAATAAGCATGTTTGTCAGGAGGTTAATTGCAAGACGCCAGACAATCATCATACTCTATTGCATGCTGCTTGCCTAGCTGCGTCAAGCATGGTTTATGGTCCTGTTGATTGTGAGAAACTCCGTCATCATCTAGGCCAGAACACAATGAGACCTAGTCATACAGCCTTCATGAAAAGGAAATGCAATCTTTTCAAGGTTTCAGTTCTTTATGATTTGGGAGCCACTGTCTCACAGATTCTGAACACAGTGGCAAGGGAAGCTTGTATCAAACCAGTATCCAGAATCAAGAACTTGATGATGATGACTGCTGGGGAGAGCCAGCCACAAGATTGGGGACCGGCTGATCTGTACAGCATCCCACTCTACGATGCAGAAGGTAACTTCGTGACTGCAGTTGATTGCATAGGTGTCGATTACATCGGTGAACTTGATGGAGGCAGTTATCATGCAGCTGCTGACATGTTCAAAGATGATGTCGATCCATCAGAACTTTTGGAGCCTGTTCACGGTGACATCGAGTTGCTCATCGGAGACAATCATGCCAGCATATTTCCGCGAACGGTGAAGACAAGAGAAAACCTTGTTTTAGCTGAGACTAACTTCGGGTTCATTCTACATGGTTCTCACGAGACATTTTTTGCCGCCAATTCTCATGAACCAAGTGTGATGCTGTCAGAGCTTCTCAACAGAAAGATTTCTGCTGTTCTTCTGCAGTCAACGTCATCAGTTGCAGTAAGTCATGTTGAACGGCCGAAAGGGGAAGTTTCCACAGATAAAGCCCGGAGCAATGGCTCCGTGCAGCAGGTTGCAGAAGATGGTGGACATTCAGTTCTTTCAATAAAGACCAGTGCTGAGACTGTGTTTGATCGTATGTGTGAAGTAGAGGATGGTCCGGTTTGTCATCGGTGCGACGCGGTTGGCATAAACTCAGAAGAGGAGCGAAGAGTACAGACATACAAGAGTTGTCTCACCTACGACCCTGAACAGAAGATATTTGTTTGCAGGTTACCATGGAGGGAAAGCTTCCGTACCTTGTCGGACAATCGACCTATTGCCCTCAAACGCCTAAATTCGTTAACACGTACCATGTCCAGAAACGAAGCTTTAAAGAACTGGTATGTAGACGAATTTGAAAAGTTGATCAACGACGGCTACATGACAGAGGTTACAGCTGAGGAGGATGCGCAGTGGAAATCTGATGGTGGTAAAGTCTACTACATCTGTCATTTCGCACACTTTAATGAGCATAGTTCCTCAACCCCACTCAGAATCATATTTGATGCAAGTGTTCCATTTAAAGGCAAGGCTATCAACTCCTTGTGGGAACCACCACCAAATTTGATTCCACCAATTCCAACCCTGCTGTTGAGGTTCCAAGAAAGAAAAATACCAGTTGCAATGGACATTAGTAAAGCATACTTCACTGTTCGCCTTGAGACTGAAGAATCTCATCTGCACCGCCTTTTGTGGAATCAACTGGACAAGGAAAAAGAAGTCAAGACGCTGCGATTACTTCGAAACTCCTGGGGAACTACTCCGGCAGGTGGTATATGCAGTGTAGCAATGCTAATCATAGCTGAGAAATTCAAGGACAAGTACCCACAGGTATATGAATTCGTAAAATCGAACTTGTATGTTGATGATGGTACTACAAGTGTTGATGATGTTTCCACGGCATTACAACTTGCTAAGGAACTCAACATTGTCCTTAGTGAGGCATCCTTCATCATAAAGCATTTCATGATCGGTGGAAGTGAAAGTGATATTGATGCCCACATAAAGAAGTGCCCGGATGTACCTGACAATGTGCGACGAACACCAGAGCAGGAAAGAATCCTGGGTATAATATATCATTCTGCCAATGATGAGATTTCCATTTCAGGTAGAATTAACTTCTCAAAGAAAAGGAGAGGCATTAGATCAGAGGAAGATATCAGTTTAGAAAACTTTGATGATGCCTTCCCTGACACTTTCAGTCGAAGAAATTATCTACAGATCATAGCAACCATCTATGATCCGACGGGACTTGCAACTCCGGTTACCATCTGCCTGAAGCATGAACTTGGTCAAATATTCCGCCTCAAACAGGAATGGGACGATCCGATCCTAGATGGTAATGATGACCTACCTACAACCCGCAGTCGGTGTAAAGAAGTGATTCGTTCGATCTACGGTCTAAAAGAAGTCAGGTTTGTTCGCTGTCTTACACCGGAAACGGCAGTTGACAAACCCACTCTAGTAATTTTTTGTGATAGTTCTCAGACTGCCTATGGATGTGTCGCATACTACAACTGGAAGTTGGAAAATGGCGAGCGAGCATCTGTTCTTGCCATGTCAAAGGCAAAACCTTGGCCACAAATTCCGACGTTAACTATCCCCCGTGGTGAGTTACTTGGATGTCTGCTGGGTGCCAGAATGCAACAGACTATCGTCAAGAAATCAAGCTTCATTTTTGAAAGGGTAATGTTGCTAACTGACAGCACCATAGTTCTGGGACAACTGCGTCATGAGCCCTACAAGTACAACATGTGGACAGCCAGCCGTATCAGTGAAATACAAACTCTGACTGTTATTCGCGATTGGTACCATGTCGACTCTGGAAACAACGTTGCCGATGATGCGTCACGCGGTCTTAACCCATCTGAAATGGGAAAGGATTCCAGATGGCAAAAAGGTCCAGACTTCATGAAGAAGGACATCAATGAATGGCCAATCAAACATGCAAATGAAGTTCATGCAAAGAAAGAAGATCTGGACATAAGAATAAAAGATCCACAGATGACCATTGGAAGATGCAAAACACTATGTGTACAGACTGATAGTGGAACAAATGAAGATTATTCAGTTATTCTTTATATCCTAAAAACATTTAACATAACGGTCGACAAAAATGACAGCCTGATGAAGATTAAACGTCGCATCTCTAGAATCATAAGATTTATGGAAAATGCTTCACAATTTTTCAGAGATCGACTGAAGAGAGCAGTGAAGACTACTCCAGTTTCCATCAGTAGTATGACGAAAGCAGAACGTTCGAGATGGTTTGCTGAATATGATATATTTGTGCCTACCAAGCGTGATTTAGTAATATCAAACTTGTTTCTTATTCAACAGGCTCAGCAGTCGCTACCGTCAGATGTGGAACGTAAGCTAAAGTCACTGAACCCGATACTGGACGCCGACGGTGTGTGAAGAGCACTAGGTCGTACTGTTGCTGCTATATCAAACCCGCCTGTGATTATACCATGCTATGAACCCTTTGCAGAGATCTTGGTGCGTAAATGTCACCAACCGCAGCACTCTGGTGTGGATACTACTCTTGCCCTAGTACGTGAGCAGTTCTGGATCCTCAATGGTAAACGGTTCGTCAGCAACGTTGTGTCGCGGTGCCCATATTGTCGCTTTCTACGGAAGAAGATCGCCCAAGTAGAGATCGCTCCTCGTAAGGTGGAACAACTTGAGCGATCGCCAGTATTCGAACATGTGGTCATTGACATAGCTGGTCCGTTCAATACCATCGCAGATCGTCGCGAGACGAGAAATTACCGGGTAAATTCTGGTAAAGCCTGGATTCTGGTTATCGTGTGTCGTGCATCTGGTGCGGCCCACATAGAGGTCCTTGAAGGTTACGATACCAACTGCTTCCTTGCAGGTTTCGATGCTTTCACTAGAATCCGCGGAAAACCCACGTCTGTGACTGCAGATCTTGGTTCGCAAATCCGTGGTGCTGCAAACGTCATGGAGAGCCTTTGGAACCATACCAAGATGGCAAAGATTCAGACAAATCCCGAAACAACAACCTGGCACTTCATACCATCTGGAGCTCATTCGTCAGTCGGACAAGCTGAGAGGATGATCAGAACTGTGAAGAACACTTTAGAAGCTGTCACTGCTTCGAGAAAACCTGAGTTTACTAAGTTGCGTTTGTAGAGACTAATGTACAGTGTTGCCGATATGATAAATGATAGGCCTTTAGGTGTTCATCGAAATAATGTTGGTAAATTAGACGCTGTGAGATTACTACGTCCAAATGACCTTATTTTGGGTAGATCAAACGGTGATATCAGTGAACTTTTAGATTTCGAGTTGGCTAAAACACCTGAGCAAATAGAGTACACAAAAATACTCGCACTGAATGAACTCTTTTTAAATCATTGGTGGAAAATGTGGTATGATCAAATTTTTCCAGCTCTTCTTCCCAGAGAAAAGTGGTCAGATTCCAACCGGGGAGTAGAGATAAATGATATCGTAATAATCAGAGATACTAATCCCGTGCGTAACCAGTGGCATTGGGGCGAAGTTGTTTCTGAAAATAAGTCGTCTGATAATATAACACGTTCAGTATCGGTGCGGTATAAGTCTGATGAAAAATCTAAGTTTGTCACTAAGTCGGTCAGAGATTTGGTTGTCATTCTGAGGAACAATGAACGTACTGATTTGTAAACATTTACAGTAACATACGTGTGATTTTCAGTTGCATATAACGTAAAATTTTGTCGCAAAAAGTGCAATTTCATCTAAATGAGTACTTCTATATATGTTGTCATTTTGTTTCTTGTTCTTATTATGTAAAAAAAGTAAAAAAAAAAAAAAAAAAATTAAGTTAAAAATGTGAAAAGAAAAAAAAAATAATTTCAAATTCCTGTTTCTTGCTTATTTATCAAATGATATCAAGTTTTATCTATAATTCTAGGATGTAAAATTTGTTACAAGAGAGGTTCAAAAGTGAATTTTGAATATTCATTAAAAAACGTGTATAATTTATAACAGAGCCAAAAATTAACCCGAGATAAAGCTCCGGAGTGTAAACAGACACGAATCGCGTCCGCTACTTCCATTATTGAACTAGCCAATTATAAAATTTGGGGTCGTTTAGTTGCCGAACTAGGTACTGGACGAATTCTTTAACAAGTGAAAATCTGGGTAAAGAATTATTGTTTTACACTTGATCTTGAAGACTGGAGCTTGGCGGTTCTCTTTTCGAGATCGCCATTAATAATTTAGAATAAGACT
>NC_090750.1:9802210-9812210 GCF_036898095.1 Palaemon carinicauda
CACACATATATATATATATATATATATACATAAATATACATATATATATATATATATATATAAGCCCCTGAGCTTATAGCATCTTGGTTTTCTAATTAGGGTTGTAGCTTGGATAGTTATAATATATATATATATATATATATATACATATATATATATATATATACATATATATATATATATATATATACACACACACACATATATATATATATATATATATACAAATACATAAATACACACACACACACACACACACATATATATATATATATATACATATGTATAAATATACATATAAATATATCTATATCTATATATATACGTATATATACATATACATATTCATTTACATTTATATATATATATATATATATATATGTATATATATATATATATATATATACACACACAACCATATATATATATATATATATATACATATATACACATATATATATACATATATATACATATAAATATATATATACATATGTACATATATATATATATATATATACATATATATATGTATATATACACACACATATATATATATATATATATATGTACATACATCTATATATATATATATATATATCAGTTTAGTGAGATCGGTGTTATTATATAGACATGGGTCATGGCATGGCAATAAACCAATGTCCAACAAATAAAGTACAATTGAGAACAAAGCCTCAAAACGATATTAAGAGTTAAATAGCAGGACAAGATTAAAAATAAAACTATAGGAGATATTACTCGAGTGTGGATGAGATATTTGTCAGGAGTTGATGTAGATGGTTTGGGCATGACCTTTGCACTCCCTACTAGAGATTACCTTACCAAACGTGCCACTAGGCTTCACAGGGCACTAGAAGAGTTGGATGACCCAGGAAAACGTGGATGTGAACTATGAAGCACGAAGTAGATGATGAATGAAGAACTAATAATTTAAAAGCTAAAGATAGAGATGACTGGCGAAATCTAACCTAGTCTTTTTGCGTCTTTAGGCGTAGGAGGGGATGATATTATACACACATACATACATACATACATAAATATATATATATATATATATATATGTGTGTATATATATACAGTATATGTATATATATATATATATATATATATGTATATATATATATATATATATGTGTATATATATATACAGTATATATATATATATATATACATGCATACATAAATATATATATATATATATATATATATCACAAAACATATTTTTCGGGTTTTGAGGCGATTATACCATATGGTGGGTTGCAATGTATAATTGAATTTACAGTTAATATAGTAATAATATCTTTTTAAAGTTGTTGTATATCTTAGCATATATATTCTAATAAGTACATATTCTCAAATTTTGTCTTTGAATACTTCAATGAGATATTTTATTGGGTATATATGTGGTCAGTGCATGTTTCCCCTTACCCATTGTCATCAATTATGGATATCGAAGGTTTTTTTACAAGGAGTTTAAAATATATAATTCTTCATAAAAATGAGGAATTTCGTAATTGGGATTAATGACTTCTTTCTTATTTTTATAAACATTTTGTTCACTCATGTTATCGTTAAAAGAAGTGCAAGGGTATTGTGAAGATTCACCTTTATGATTTATATTTATCTATACTTTCTTTTTCTAGTTATCACTTTTATTACCTAATTTCTCTACGCTCTCTTGTTGTTTTCCAATTCAGCCTTGATCACCCTTCAATGTTAGCTGATAAGTTTTCCACGCCATATGTCCTGATGTCTGTATGAGATGTTTTATGGTTGATGTTTCCTTAAGCATCCTATTCTAGGATGAAATATTTACTAATCTTGAAGTCAAATTTTTCATTGGAACTTTAATATATTTTATTTAAATCTCTCTGCTCAATCCCAAGTCTAAGTCAATTTAGGAGTTTATGGTCCATCATGCATGGCTTGTCGAATTTTCATTTTCACATAATTAATATATATGCCATTCTGTTAGTTTCTATTTGCAGGTATATTCCCTTGAAGCCACAAGATTACGTAATGCATTCTTCATAGACACGATTCATGACTTTTGCGTCTACATATAAATTAATCCCGAAGTTTGGATCCGTCATGGCAAACCAAGTTATGATAGGCCTGGACATCAGACATTGCTTTCATCTTTCTGAGATATGCCTCCGGGTGAGCAGTTGGCCACTTCCTCTCAGCCCAGTGTTTTATAGCCACAGTCTGGAGAGCAGTGATTCTTTCCTCTTCGTCCCATCAAATGTATGTGTGAATCTCACGGCTCCCAAACAACATCCCCATTATTTGGGCAACAGAACCCTTCAAACCCCGAGGAATGACAACGGTAGTTGCCCTATTAACGTCTTCGACGTGGACGAAAATACCATTTCACCAATACTGAAGCCAAATTACATCTTGACGCCTGGAAATCCTTCACTCTAGAATTTCAGAGGACTCAAGAATTCTCCAGTATCATGAAATGCTGTCTTGGTACACGTTGGGTGATCGAAGTGTTTATGTAACCATAATCTCCCACAGCTAAATGGAATAGCTAGGTGATAATTTATATATGTTCTGTTTAAATCTAGCTACGAACATTCACGTGTCCGTGAGAAAGTTTCTAGAGGCTTAGAGGTCTTATTTATTCTTAAAAGATTATTTTAGTTTTAATTCATTCACAGTTTGGATCAAATAGTTGTTTATAGTATAACAAAGTGTTCTATTTTTTGTTTTTATTTTTTTTTCCTTCATATTTATTTTTTACTGTCACCTTAATGGTTTTATTTTTAGTGAAAAGGGTGTCCCCTGAATATTTCCATTTTACAGGAAACTTTATTGATTTATTTGTTCGTAGAATGTTATTCATATTATATTTCCTTTCAGCTTTAGCCTTAAGTATCATATTTCTTTTTAAAAGGTTATCATCATTCCATTTTTTTTATCTATTAACTAACCATCTGCTTGCGAGCTACAGGTTTTACATCATTTAGCCTTGAAAATTTTGTTTTGTTAGCTTGACAAAGAGTGTGAATGAATGAATATATATATATATATATATATATATAATATATATATATATATATATATATACACATATATATATACAGTATATATATATATATATATATGTGTGTGTGTGTATGTGTGTGTGTGTGTGTGTGTGTTTTTTTTCAAAAAGGCCCATAAAAGAAATGACAGGAATTATGAATAAATTACACTATATTTCGGTCAATAAACATCGACCCTCTTCAGGATATCTCTTCAGGGTATCTCTTCGTCTGCTATGCCGAGATTATGATATGTACAGAGATCTTTCTTCATATGTGCTAACTGGTGCTATTAATAGTAATGTGACTCACTCCGAGAAATTGAATGAAATAGAAAGACTCATACGAAATAGTACATGGAATAATTTAGGATTGGAAAATAACGTTTTGAATTTATCGAACCGTCTACTCACAGTTAATGAGCAAACAGCTCTGAATCTAGATATCTCTTTTGCTATGAAACCCGGACATGAAAGTCATTTTGATTATGTGGTGGCCTTTGATAAACATTTCTCTAAAAACAATTTTAAAAAAGATGAAAATTGCCTAAAAGGAATCTTGTTAAATGCATTAGAACAAAATAACAGTAAAAATCCGCTTCCCAGAAGGTTTCATAATGCAATCTTTTCATTAAACAAAACCAATAATATCATCATCACAAAATCGGATGAAGACGGAAAAATAGTCATTCTTGATAAAGAGACGTATGTCAACAAAGTTCAACAACTCTTAAACGATGACACTACATATGAAAAGCTAACAAAAGATCCCCGTAAATCTATTGCTCCGGAGTTTTTCAAATACGTAAGAAAAATCAGAAATAATAAAAAAGACATCGAGGTCTTAGAAAAATTCAAAGTCATGAACCCTTCGTTGCCATATTTTTACGGGCTCCCAAAAACTCACAAGGACGGTATTCTCTTACGCCCAGTCGTCTCATGTAAAGGGTCATTTATATATAATATATCAAAATGGTTAGCACACTTGCTGTCTCCCTTTCTAGGGAGCTTTTCTTCAGCTCATATTAGGCATGCAGAGGACTTCATCCAGAAATTCAATAGATTAAATATCCCGGTAAACAATGTAAAAGGTCCCGATCAACGATGTATTAGGTTTCTTGAGGGAAAAATTAATCCCTTATGAAGATCACTTCCCCCTCGGTATTGAAAAAACAATTAAGTTAATTAAACTAAGCGTGTTAAATAACAAACTCTTTCAATGGAAATTTTTACAAACAGAAATTTGGTTGTAGTATGGGCAGCCCGTTATCTCCAATTTTAGCTAACCTCTACATGGAATACTTTGAAACAGAAATTTTAACAACAATTAAACCTACGAACATGGTTTGGCAACGCTATGTTGATGACATTTTCACATATTTAAAACTGAATGGGAAAAAGATGGAAAATTAGCTTTTTTGGACATACTAATTATAAGCATAGATTAAGGGAGCCATAGATGCGTCACTACATTATGACAAGGTGTCACCCCACGCATGCAGCGCCATCTATGTTCTATTGCGGTCATAACGGCCGGCTTAAGCAGCAGCTGTGTTTGATCATAGATGTATTATTTTAAGAAGTTTGATTATCCATGGAAACTGGTTTGATACGTGACAAATAAAAAAAACTAATGGAAAGCGTGAAGCATAGCTAAATATTGGTGGTTTTGAAGATCCTTGGCAAACACAATCTATAAAACAACTTCCGTCCCTGGTAGATGATGTACTAGTAAAAATTAAATCCCAGCAATAATATGAAAAAAAAAATGTTTCAGTTTCCTAGTGTCTGTGGTTCCAGTCCAGGCTTTCTTGGTATGAAGTGAATTATACCGGGACTTAATTGGCAGAGTGTGTCATATACTATTATCTAGTAATCTCCCCAAATTTACTAGCACTGGTGATATTAAACTTTTTTATTGTACCAGGTACAGTAATTAGGCTCAATAAAACTGTTAACAAAATAAAACGTCATTACATTGCTGTTGTTCGCAACTTGTTTATCCACAAATTATATATTCAGCCCTTGGTACATAAAAGAAAAATAATGTAATTTTTTTTCTATGGTTAAATTAAAAAAAATTGAATTTTTGCAAAATTGTCTAAAGTCCAAATACCCGCCAATAGATGTACTTACACGATACTTGATTTTCAAAAAACAAAGAAAAAGCAAGGTTGGTGGATTTGTTTTTTCATAAGGAATTTATTTCATGGTCATAACATTAGCCATCATAGGTATTTCATATAATAGACAATAGTTTGCACCTGTTGTTATTCAGATCATGTATTTATTCATCAATTGTTATTAAAAGTACATCAATTGTTATTAAAAGTACATCACTTCATCAACAATCAATGTTGGATTGACAACAAAATCACATGCTTTTCACCGAATATTATAGCAATAGCAAAAATTTATAGCAAAAATCACTTTTATTCCTGAAATGAACAAGGAACAATCGGCATTTATAACCAGACATGCGTGTAATGTTTGAAAAGTACTGTAGACAAAATTTGATGAAATGATATGCAAATAGGACTCAAAAGACCACACACCTACATTGCAATAACATGGCAGTCTGTTCCGATTTGTTCACAAAATCAGGGTAAATTTCATATATTCAATTTTTTTTTTCTCCAATCACTACTCGATGCATTATATTCTCAAATCTGTAGAAGACACTCACTTTTATTTCTTCCAATCCACATTCAAACAGATTGATCTACAGACAAGAGACTTCTCATCATGCTCATATCTGTTAAAGTATTAAATAGTGATGGACCGATTATCGACTTTTTTGATCATCACTTGAAAAAACAAACCGATTCCGATAATCGATTTGAAAATCTAGGAATCGATTATCTTAAACAAACCAAAAAGTTGTGCAGAAAAAAAAGAAAAAAAAAGTGTGCATAAAATAAATTGTGTTCAGAAAAAGCAATGAACAAGATTTTTGTGAAGTTAACATTGTCAAAAATAACATTGAAGGCATGGGAAAGGTAAAATAGCATGATGCCTATTATCAGATTAATGTTTTAGGCAGTTCACTTTTTTTTTTTAAATGAACAATGAACAATTGGCATTTATAACCAGACAAGCGTATAATGTTGGAAAAGTACTGTCAAAATTTGATGAAATGACATGCAAATAAAACACAAACGACTACACACCTATATTGAAATCACATGGCAATCTGTTCCAATTTGTTAAAAAAAATCAGGGTAAATTTCATATATTAAATTTTTCCAATCACTACTGGATGCATAATATTCTGGAATCTGTAGAAACATGAAACAATTATGTTCTTGCGAGATCAATATGATGTTTTGTGGATTGATGTAAGAATGTGATATTGATCGAGGCATTAGCCATGTTTGAATGCATAGGGCGATCACTATCAACTCGAGCAATCAATATGGAATTCAGCAATCAATAAAAACGTTTGTGGTTTGTTACATATAGGCATTTTGCAGAATCAGAGCGTAGGAAAAAATTCCAACAAATAATAGTCACTTCGATTTCTTTCAATCCACATTCGAACAAATTGATCTACGAACAAGAGACTTCTCATATGTGTTCAAGTATTAAAGCTTTTCTGTTACGTTTGTTCCTAGGTTTCTCTGCCAATGCCGTGTTAAAAAACTTGACAGCATAAAATATTCTCATTTTCATAAATAAATACACCAGGGTACTGATACGATGTGAGCATTTATCAGTAGTGAACCAGCTGAGATCAGCACTCTGCATAACCAAGTCACCGCAACTAAAAGCAGATGGCGCTGCTGTGTATGGTGTGACAAAAACGCCATATGGAGAGGCAGAGATGACGCATCTATGGCTCCCTTAATCTATGTTATAAGGGAATCGACGGGGTATAATTTCACTGTGTATAGAAAACCAACTTTCTCTATTTCCTACATTCATTTCTTTAGTTATCACGACATTTTTGTAAAAATTGGAGTAGCTTGAAATCTATTTATTAGAGGTTTGAGAATCTGTTCCCCAGCCTACCTAAATAAAGAATTTGAAATCATTCGTAAACAACTCGCCCAGCTATTCTACCCGACGTATGTCATAGAAAAGGCCATCAACAAAGCCAACACGATATATTATAAAGATCATGAAGTTACTAACCAAAGAGATTTTAAAAATAAGATAAAACTACCATATATAGAAGGTATTAAAAATATAACAAATCATATTAAAACTGAGAACCCCTTTGTTTTTTCATTTCCAAAGACCATAGGAAGCTCTCTTATTAATGTTTATCAAAATAAAAAAGATATAGAATCCGGCTTTTATAAAGTACCATGTGGGGATTGCGAAAAAGTGTACGCAAACGGGCAGCAGTTCGCTATCTCAAAGATTATCCGAACACAAAAGATCTGTTAGATATGGCTATGAAAACTCAGGGATTTTCGTTCACCTTAGGGATTTTGGGCACCAGATTAACTGGAGTGAGTCGTCTTTGCTTTTTAAGAGTACCTGTCCATACAGAAGGAAAATCCTGGAATCAGCCATCATAAATCAATCAAACACAATGGAAAGCTGACACAGTAGACAATACTCTTCTCAACCCTATCATTAAGAAGATAATCCACGGAGACCGACCACCAGACATGCATCAGAGGTCAAGACTTCCTCCAAGCTGCTCAACAATAAGAAGACGCACCTGGATGTAATTAAATTTGGCTAATCCTTCCAGCAATTATAACAACTATAGGACAATTGAACACACCCTTTTGCTTTCATATATAAACCGTCACTCTGCACTGTATTCCTCAGTTTTACTTTACATCCTGAAGAGGGTCGATGTTTATTGACCGAATTATAGTGTGATTTATTCATATTTTCTGTGTTTCTTTTATGGGCCTTTTTGAAAATACATGTTAAACTGTTCGATTACAGTTGTAAGTGAGGCATATATATATATATATATATATATATATATATATATATTTATTTATATGTGTGTGTGTGGCATCCTGATATTGAAGGTCATTGACACCGATATCATTTATTATAAATAAAGTTTAAATGAAAATCCATGTTGAAATTTGATAAGTAAGTGTATAGGTTAAAGGGATTATTGATATTAATTGAAATCGTGTTCCTAGCTTTTATCTCGTTTACATAATGGTATTAGGAGTAAAATGAATACTCAAGACTATCCCTTAAACGTCTTTTGAAAGACCTCTATGGGAAGACTAAACGTCCTTTATTCAAAAAGAAAGGGATTTGAGGCATTTTTTCTCTCTCTCTTTCCCTCTTGGACCAATACAACGAGGGGGGAGGGGGCGTCTTGTTGAAGGCTGATATGCTTTTTTTGATAAGCTCACTAGGATGTAAACTTCAGATGAAATCGAAATATTCACGTCCCCTCCTATATTATCCAGATGATTTTATAGCTGAAGGTATTATGGTGTTTTTACCGTAATACAATATGCACTACGTATATTGAGAGTAATATTTCGCAGTATTGCACTGATAGAAAATGTTTCAACGTTAATTATAAGTGTAGTGGCGTCTATTATGAAAGATCTTATCTGTTATTAGTTGCCTCAAAGAAGGATGCAATTCTTCTTGATTTTGTACTACATTAGGATCCAGTCTTTAATAGTTATGTTCATTTGTTATTTCCAGAAGTCAGTCAGAGCGAGAGCTTGTAAGGCTTGCCGAAATCAGTAGTAGTAATTGAACCTAAGCAGATTGAATGTAGTTTAATAATACATAAGAAGAGTTGGTGAAGAAAAACGGAATTAACAAAACTATAACAACAATTGCTTATTCCATTTGTGTACGGGTGCAATCTGGTTTTATTAATAACAAACATATAAAAAGTGAAATCCAATTGTATTACTTTTTCATCTCCGCTACTGAGTGAACAATCCATGTTATTCCGTCCAAAAGTGAAGCCCGCAGATAAAGTATAGTTACACCTTAACCCAGACAGTATCTGTTACGGGGAGGTTTCCCGCACTTAAAATTTCCCACAGGCGTAAGACTTTCTTTGCAGTATATATGTCCAAAATTTATATCATTATTACAATATTTTCGAAATCGGATAACACTGATGACCTACCTTCTAACAACTTGTATGAGTTTGAAAACAAGGGGCTCATGATTAACACGGCCAAAGTCAGCACAAAAATCAAAACAAATCATACATACTTCCTGACCACAATCAAAGGATTTCTGTAAAGCATTAGAGATTGTAAGAAGGGCTTCACATGCATAAGGCCTTAAGGAAAACCACTGTAAACAAGGTAACAGATGATTACCTTCAGCAAACATTATTCAGAGGTTTAGACAAAAGACGTTCAAAACCTCGGGTAATATGGGATTATGGAAAATGGGTTGAAATCTAGTGGACCCGAGCTATCAAAAACGTATTTACATAATGGGGTAACCTTGCCAATTCTACAACAAGTGTTAGAAAATCATGTTCTTACTAACTTGTGGAGAATAGCCGATAACCTTTGAGTTATGAAATCACCATTTTTTATGAAACGCAATGAAATAATACCATTTGGGTCTGCACCTCCATTAGCAGTAAGGTCAATTAGGAGAGCTTTAATTTCACATGATCGAAAAGCTAAACTAGTTACTTTATCCTCAGAAAAACATGAATGAAGAAGATCAAGTTTCTCATTATTCAGCTTACTGTTAAACATATTAGCAAAAATGGCTCAACTTTTCCTTTGGAAATTGAGTGACAGAGCCATCTGGTCTAGATAAAGGGGAAAATGTTGCGTCTACACCAAAGATGGCCACTTATGTTCCTGGAATGTACCAGAAAAGATTTCTTATGTGGCCAAACTTATCTTCCTTCCTGTTAAAACACAAAATATCTTAGTAAGCGCTCTATGCTGAATATAAGCTATTCAATGTCAAATCAGACATATTAATCATCCAAAAATGATAGGCGACGTGCTTTTCGAATAAGAA
>NC_090750.1:9819710-9834710 GCF_036898095.1 Palaemon carinicauda
GTGATTTTGCCTGTTGAAGCCCCCGGGCCTTATAGCAACCTGCTAAGGTTTTAGCTCAGCAAATAATAATAATAATAATAATAATAATAATAATTTTGGTTCCCCATGAAAGGTTAAAGAGATAAATATTTTTCACAAAGAAATGGCCTCCGTTGTAGGATGTAATTAACCAGAGGACAAATCCTAACATTGCATTTCCTCATCAGGATTCACGCGCTCTCCTGACGCAAGCAAACGGGAAGAAGAAGAAGAAGAAGAAGACGGAAAGAACGGAACAGCACGAGTCAAGTAGCTTACACTTAGTTCATGACTCAGTTTCAAGGAAGCAGCACCAAAACCGAAAGTGAGGTTCAGCGTGCCACTGCCACTCTGTCTATGAGTCTCCTACCGAGCTCCCAGTGTTTCTCTCCTGACTCTCTGGTGGTCGGACGTACGTCTTTCTCCTTGGGTTTCATACTCGAGTTTGCTTGGAAGCCTCGCATAACTTTTCCATTTTAGTTTTTGTTCCATCGCACTTGGATAATCTGGAGCAACCATCATTTTATGATATAGTATATTGTGTTTAATATTCTATTTGTGTATTTTCAAGAGTTTGTAAGGTTATTATGGAGTGTTACTGATTTTTTTCTGTTTAAAAAAACAGAGTTTTTTTTTTAATTCGTAAAAAAAAACACAAATACAAAAACTCAGACAGAAACCAATGGTAACTGTCTTGTGATTTAAAAAACTTTGAGATTTCAAGGTAAGTTATCCTTAAGTTCAAAATTTAAAGTTTCATATACTTTTCAAAACAAGGAAATTGTGTTAAACTTTAGTAAGGGTCATCTTGTAATGAGAAAAATACATTCAAACTTAAACCATCTTAATGAATATCGAAGCTTATATAGAAAAATACTTCACTAAAATCATAATTTTTTATCTCGTTACTTTGAGTAAAACATTTGAAAGACAATAGTGTCAACTACAATTTCAAATATTCCATCAACAAATTTTATATGTTATTAAAAAGAGAAAAAAAGACTGACATTGAATATCATTGCAGTAAATTTTCAATTGCATTTGGGACTATAAATTTTAAACATTTTTCATACTTCTTTTTGTGGGAATTAACGTAAGATTAGTTCATCAAAATACTTTGTATTTCAAGAAATGAAGATCGGATTTATTTAATAACATTTGTCTTTGAATTCGGTAAAATATTACGCATTTAAAAAAGTTATGAAAGGCAAATTATCATTTGATATTATTTCTATGTAGCCTAATTACCAATGTATCTGCATATATTCTATTCCCTATATCGCTCCCCTGTCTCCCTTCTCTTTTTCGCCTTTACTTCAAAACATTCCTGACTCTGAAGAATTAACAAGAAATATATATATATATATATATATATATATATATATATTTTTTTTTTTTTTTTTTTTTTTTTTTTTGAGAAACTTAAACGTGAATGTTTGGGAGGTGCTCAACTTTTTTTCTCGTATTTTCAAGCTTTGTTTTTTCAACATACCTTATATTATAATGTATATTTATTCTTCTTGCATCATAACAGTTCACAATCTTTGTTAACAAATTCATTAATATTTACATTGCTTCCCCTAGCAGTAAAATATTGTACAATCCAATTAAAGTTCCTTCAAAACTCTCTGTATTCTGTATAATTCATTTCTAATAAACTAATTATTTCTACTAATCTACCATCTCTTTGAGTAATAAATTATAAAAGTAAGACACTCCATATTGAACAGAAATTTTGAGCTTCATATATTTCTGAAATTAAGCTTACTTATGAAGGGTATGGCTCTCCAAAATATAAATTTATAATAAAAAGTTAGTTGCAATTCATTTCATTGAATGTCAACCAATCTCAACTTTTGATTTTTTTTTCAGGTTTTCAGTGTGCATGTATGGTTGATCTCTTCAAAAATGAGAGATAAAAGCTATGTATCACTTCTCTTTTTCTTTCTAAAACTTTTCAATATTTAGATATAATAAAAAAATATCAATAAAATATTGGTTCAAAACTTCACCCAAAGGGTTTTCCTTTCCAAGCAAAGTTTAATAGAAGAGTCTATAAAAAATTACTGACTTAAATAAATTTTATTTCAGAAAAAAAGAAAGAAAAAATACCATGAGTCTCTATCGTCTTATAAGATATTCATGAACATATCAGTAACCAGATTTACTAACAAATACTTTATGGAATGATAAAAATCAAAATAAATTAATTCTATACTTTAAAAACGTGTTAGTTTTATCTATATATTTCCAAGCGTAACAATTATGGTATAAAACCTAATATCCCAAAAAGTTATGGGCTAAAAACTCTACACAACAGTGAAAAAAAAAAATAGAAACAAAAATCCTTTGCTCTCATATCCAATACAAAAATTATTTAAATCGCTTTATAGAACAGTAAACATTCCTGAAATACATTGCTATTTAGACATATAATGTAAATATATATTTACATCTCAACAATTTGTAAGATAACCTGACAAGTTGTTTACAAAATGTAAACGGAAAAGGAGAAATTGTGGTGAAAAATCTAATTCTTTTGTCCTCACGCCTGATGAACGAGGAGCTTGAATATACAAGGAATCAATACTTTTGACTGTTATACCGGTTTCCTGTTCAGGAAAAAGGCTTTACGCCGGATTGATGAGAATTACTTTTGTAGTACAAATTACTTAAGATGGTATCACTGACATTCCCGTCCACATTTCTTCTTCCTTCACTCCTATAACGTAGCTGTTATCCTCAACGCATGATTGACAGCCATGCGTGCCATGCGTGTCGAGAATTTTGAAATGTTCAAAAATTTGTAGCACACGCATTTTCACGACAAAATTGGCGTGAATTGTCGTGAACGATGCGGGAACTGGATTGAACAGTGCGGGACGATGCTGGAGGATGCGTCCCAGTGCGTGGCAATTAAATCAATGGATTTATCCCTACTGAGGGACGATGCGGTAGGATGCGTGCCAGTGCATGGCAATTAAATCAATGGATTTATCCTTACATCCTCATAATCATCAAAGCAAAAATCTGGTATAATAACAATATATTCTTTTACCTCTCCCCTTTCCTTATTTAATTGAGAGAGAGAGAGAGAGAGAGAGAGAGAGAGAGAGAGAGAGAGAATAAGCTTCAATATATATATATATATATATATATATATCAGAGAGAGAGAGAGAGAGAGAGAGAATAAGCTTCAATATTTCTCTCTCTCTCTCTCTCTCTCTCTCTCTCTCTCTCTCTCTCTCTTTCTCTCTCTCTCTCTCTTGGTATTATAATCAGCAAGGATTTGAAGTTCACAAAACAGAGCATAAAAAGCTGAAAAGAAGCACAAAAACATAATAGGTTACATAAAGAGGACAATTCATACACAGCGATATAGACACTGTAGGCCTATACAAATACACCATTAAATAAATACATTTCAAATTCATCTATTCCGCTCTTTAATGATATGTTAAAAACTTTTCCTTTATTCTCCTACACAATCTAACAACTTTACCCTTTGAGTAAGTCTATCGGCAAAATTGTTATTCACACTTACAATAACATTGGCTTAGGCTTGAATCTAAGGAATTTGCACTTAATTATTCACTAACTTTTACCACTTGCACTCTTTTATCCCTCGGGGGGAAAGAGAGAGAGAGAGAAAGAGAGAGAGAAAGAATAGAATTATTGATTTTATAAACACACAAAAAAAGGACAGAAGTTCTTTAATCCCTTCATGAGCAGGTGTAATACTTAGAGAGATATATATTTTCTTCATTTTGCTTCTGGTTTATTGAATGTGTATACACACAAACGACACACACACACACACATATATATATATATATATATATATAAACAAACAGGAAAAGTTACAAAACTGAAAAAAAAGTTCAACAACTGCCATTTAAATAAGGGCGACTAAAGAAATTTACCCTGGCGAGAGACTTCAATGCTCACAGGGCACCTAACCAACCTAATATTTTTAGAGATATCTTTTCTGCCTCAGTTTCAATGATATTAGTTCACGAACGATACAACAAAACTAATGAATGGAATAGTCATCTTTCAATTAAATTTTAAGATAATGTAAAGTGGGTTCAAAATATCTGATCAGCATATAACTGCCATAAAGTATTATTTTTTCAGTAAATTATAAAGCTAAAAAATTATTCAAACCAGTTAATTACCGATAATAATAATTAAATAATAAAATATATACTAAATAGAAGTATAATTGTTACAAATATCTATAAAGATAACCCCCATATTAATACAGGGGATATCATTCAAAGATTAGCACAAGAATACGCTTTTGATAAAAATCATGTAGGAAGCCCTGTCTTTATATACGATGTGGCCAAGTCATGAACTGGAGTGAACGATGCGTGAATAATGCGGAAAGATGCGGAAGATAAGTGAATGTGTCGTGAACTTGTCGTGAACTAGTCCTGCCAATTCGTGCCATGTCCTGAACGTGGCGTGAACTTGTCGTGAACTATGCTTGAACTTGTCGTAAACTTGTCGTGAACAGTGCGGGAACCTCCCAGTGCGTGCCACTGCACACATTTTGTGTGCCAGTGCGTACCAGAAATGCGTGAAAGTGTCAGGGGGACTTTAGAGTCTAATACGGTCCACTCACATCGCTAACTGAGTGTCAGAGAGGAGAGACAGAGAGAGACAGAGAGACAGAGAATGTGAGATAAGTTGCTCAGGTGATTCCAATAAAAGTAGTACTGTAATTATTATTATTATTATTATTATTTATTATTATTATTATTATTATTATTATTATTATTATTATTATTATTGCTGTTGTTCTTCTTGTTGCTAGCGAAAATGATGCACACCATTCAATGACGTAAAAGCTATGGGTCTTGTTAGGAGAAAAACCACCTATCTATCTAGTCCATTTTCTTTTCAGAAAGATCTCTAATAATGAGGATAGGTTAATGGAGCATTGGAATTTATAAAACTTTATTTGGATTTAAAAAAGAGGGTGGAGACCCTCCACAATTGAATTGATAGCCACAATTATTTCCAATGATTAAAATATTTCCTTATTTGATTTGCCACACGATGGCAGCTAACTCTTGGTTCATATTTAATTAAAATCGATAACACCATTTACAATTACATTAATTGCACTTACTAATTTAAAAGAGAAATTATAAAAAAAAGTAAAAGTTTTTATTATAGTTAACCGTTGCTAGATGTTCTCAGGATTTGTCGTTCCTCAGTAAGTTATATAGGGTCATATTGTCCGTAAATATAAATAATATTTTTTATAGTTTTATGCCCACTACAACTACTTCAGACAATTTATAGGAAGAATATCCTTATTGTACAATGATATTTCATAACTTAAACATCCCATAATGTAGGATTTTATCTAAACAATAAAATTTATCAGTATTAATATATAACTCTAATAATAAAAGCATTTAAATATTCAAATCACAATACTTTTTCTCTGTTAATATGTGAATTATACCGTATAAAATTTCATTTTATTTACTACACTTTGACGTATATAGACATAAATGCTTACAAACACAAAAACACACACACACACACACGAAAAAAAAAAAAACACACACACACACACACACACACACACACAATATATATATATATATATATATATACACACACATTTATAATACGTTAGGGGTGAAATGACAAATATCCATACATTCTGCCCTTAAAATCAGGTTATCCAATTTTCCATGCATGCACACAAAACGTGGATATAGTTGTCAACGAAGAGGTAATACAGCGGTAAAAAAAAAAAAAAAAAAAAAAAAAGGGACTTATGTAACAGTAACCGTAATCATAAGTTTTACTAACATAATAAGAAGGAAATGAATAATTGCAATCTAGGGTACAATTGATTTCCCAATGGGTTTGCACACTAAGGGAAAACAAAGTTACTTTGCAAGCTACAACGGTCTGTTAAATGTGTCTGTGAGCACGGTGGTAGGGAAGTTGTTCACGATGTTCAAGGATCTGGTTGGTGAAATGTTTGATGTTGTGCGTTGCGGCAAAACATGATAAATGAGATAAGGCGATACGGAAGTTGGGTCTCTTTATCTCTTTTAAATAAAATAAGTATAGGTAAATAACAAACATTTGGCTCACTGTATTGCTTCTTATGAAGTTTTCAACATCGTTAGTTTTTATGGTTATACGTATGTACTCTACACCAGAGTTTTTGTATTCCTATCACGAATTCCGAATTCTTGAATGAATAGCATTTGGTTTGAAGGAGAATATAATGCATTATTTAAAATGGTAAGGACTCTTAGTTCTTTACCACACTAGTATTTATTTTATTTGAAAAAACCTCTAAAGGAGTTGTAGGTCATAGACGGTATTTCAAATCCTTTTTGCACAGACTCGTTAGCGAAAAAAATATCTCATTGTTCAAAAAATAAGTGAAGAGCTCATTCTTTGCAATAGTTAGCTTTTGGATGTGTATTTACAAAGTCTAATCTTAATTTATAGTTATTACCAATAGTAAATTAGCTACGGATTTGTCGAGGCAGTATCAGTATCACTGATCAAATGCACTAAATTGTATAATTGCCTACAAGAAAGATTGATATATACATCTTAGACACGGATATATATATATATATATATATATATATCATAAATATATATATAATATATATACATATATATATATATATATATATGTGTGTATAATTATATATATATATATATGTATATATATATATATATATATATATACATATATATATATAATATTAACAAGAGTAATAATAATAATTATAATAATAATAATAGTTATAATAACAAACCTTGACTAACTAAATTAGTGATAGCTTAGGGCAGCATATTGCAGCTTTATTTTCCTTTACAAGACATTACTATTCGGTGTATGTTTTAGGCGAAGGGGAAGTGAATCACAACTAGAGGGAAGGATCCAATGTAGTATTGTCTGGCCAGTCAAAGGATCCCATAATTCTCTAGCGGTAGATGCCTGGTGCCCTGACCAACCTACTACCTAAAAAAGATAACAAGACAATACATCTACACTGGAATGCTGCCCCTGAAAATTAAAAGTTCGCAAATACTTAAGTATTTTTAATATTAACGAAAAATTAACATACGAATACAAATTGTTCATAGTTATGGCGACCTCACGTCTGAAAAACAAGTACATAATTTGCATTTTGTGCTAATATTATTCAAAGGTAGGCTGTTTTTTTCTATAATTACAAACACATTCCTTATAAATATTCTTAGTGTTATAGCAGTAAATATCCTTATATTCCTAAAAAGAAAAATTCTTTATCATCACACAAGTAAAATTAGTTTCTTTTTTAAAGGCAACCTCATCATATCTATGAACAATTTGTATACTTACGTTTATTGTAATTTCAAATATAAATATATATATATATATATATATAATATATATATATATATATATATATGTGTGTATATATATATATATATATATATACATATATATATATATATATATATATATGTATATATATATATATATATATATACATATATATATATATATATATATATGGTCCATTTTTTATTTGTAAGAATACCCATTTAGAGTTGACGCAGCCTCTCGTTCCTTATATGTATACTTATATAAGATTTCGTTATGGAAATTATATATCTCTTCTACCAAACATCTTTTTATGGGTTCTAATTAAACCATATAAATAAGGCAAAGACGGACCAGTAGAGATAAAGGCATCAATTAAGGATTTTTCCTTGTTTCAAGATAAATTTTAAGTTTTTATCAAAATCTTTGATGACGTCGTCTAAGGATTAACTATTAATTTTATGTAAGTGGAAACATGTGATAAAAGTACATATATCTTTTTTCTAAATAAGTGGTTTTGTTCATAATAACTAGTACATTAGCTTTCTCTGCTTTTGTAATATGCAATTCTTTGCCTTATTTATATGGTTTAATTAGAACCCATAAAACAGGAAATCCAATCAGACCAATTATCAGAGTTACAGGTTCTATTAAATATGAATTATCCAAATTTTTAGTCAAACTATTTTCTCCTGTCTTAGGATCTATTTCCAACTCTCGAAAAATTACAAAAAGTTAACCTTGCGTCCAGACATAGATTAGCAAGTTTTGATGTGACTTCGTTGTTTATCAAGGTGCCGGTTGATGACTTATTGTATATCCTGTCGAGTATTTTAGATGCTTACGATTTACTTTTATCAACCCATACTATTATTGAACTCATTTGTTTGTGCATTAAAAAGTGTAAATTTAGTTTTAAAGGAGATTACTATGAAGAAGTTTTTGGTATGGCGGTGGGTAATTGTTGATCCCCACTTTTATCCAACATATATATGGAGTTTTTTATCTAGATTAATTCCTACAGTGTGGTCTTCCCAAATTGTTCGGTATCGATATGTTGGTGATGTTCTAGGTATTTTAGAAGAAAGGTTTAAAATTGAGGGTTTTATTTCAATCATTAATTCATTAGTACCATCTATGAATTTTACTATAGAGAAGGAAAAAAGTAACTGTACCCCATTTTTAAACATTATAACAGTTAGAGAAGCCTTTAAATTTAAGTTTTCCATGTATAGAAAGCCTACCAATAATGTTTCATATGTACATTTCATATGTAAATTCAGTTTTTTCCTCCATGTACCTTATGTACATTCAGTTTTTTCTTCCATGTACCTTACGGCATTTAGAATTTTCAGCCCACAGTGCATTGAGGACGAGTTCACAAAAATAGAAAAAATTGCAACAAATATTTGCTATCCCAAATATTTTTTTAGAAAAATGTATGAATAACACTAAGAATTCATTATATATTGTCCAGTTTGAAAGGAAGGATACAATTACTAATATTCTTTGTTTGCCATTTCATGATTGTTTTGTAGATGTTATACCCCTTAAAAAAAAAAAAAAAAAAAAAAACTAGAAATTGGTGTAGTGTTTCAATATAGTTGTACGTTAAAAAACTGTTGATTAAGAATAGGTTTAGAAATGATAATAATCTAATATAAAGCATTCCTTGTTCAGAGTGTAACTTGTTCTATGTCGGCCAAACATCCAAAGGTATCTCAGTCCAATTAAAACAGCATCAGGTGGCCGTCTTCAGAGGTTTTCTTGATAATGCCTTAGCCTCCCACTGGTTAGGGTCAAGTCACAGAATTAGATGGTCAGAGGCAAAAAAAATATTCCATATAAATGATTATTTTCAATGAAATATTATTGAATCCTTTTTAATCTCCTGTACCAAAGGTAGAAATTTGAATCTAAGCCCGGGTCTGTTTTCCGTTAATCCCATCTTATCTTTATATCTAGAATCTGAATTTTCCGGAATTCTTAAGAATCTGATAGCAGTAGGATCCCCTTTTCCTGTATAAATACGATGTGTTTGTATATGTATTCTCATTGTTGAGTCTGTTGATGTCCTTATTGGATGAAAGTACTAACTCCAATCAAGTCATCTCATTTTTCCTTTCGTGGCTATAATACATTTTATATTCTTCACATGTCAGCTTTCGTGATTTCTACACACACGCACGCACACAAATACGCACGCACACAAATACACACGCAAACATATATGTTTGTATACATATATATATATATATATATATATATATATATATATATATATATATATATATATATATCTATATCTATATATATATATATATATATATATATATATATATATATATATATATATATAAATATATATATATATATATAATATATATATATATATATATATATATATATATATATATATATATATATATATATATATATATATATCTATATATATATATATATATATATATATATATATATATATATATATATATATATATATAGATATATATATATATATATATATATATATATATATATATATATATTTATATATATATATATATATATATATATATATATATATATATATATATATATATATATATATCTATATTACACATATATATATATATATATATATATATATATATATATATATATATATATATATATATATATATATATATTACATATATGTATATATATATATATATATATATATATATATATATATATATATATATATATATATATATATATATTTATATATGTATATATATATATATATATATATATATACATATATATATATATATATATATATATATTATATATATATACATATATATATATATATATATATATATATATATATATATATATATATATATATATATATATATATATATATATATATATGCAAAAAATAGACCATCCACAATAATACATGGACTTCAAGATGTGGCAACTAAAAAAATCAGATAGATCATATTATCAATAATAAAGAGAGAAGGAGGGATTGTAAGAAATGTAAAAAGCTATTGAGGTGCAGATATGGTAGTGATCACCAGCTCCTCAATGCCACACTGAAATTAAAACTAAAATCACCCAACAAAAAGGTAGATAGAATACTTAGGTTAGATACAACTAAGCTTTTAGAAGAAAACCACAGAGAAAGTTTTGCAATTGAATGTAGGAATCGATTCGTATCTTAGAGACTTTAAGAGACAGAGAAGTGACAATTAATGAAGAATGGTGGAATATTAAAAAACCTATATCAGTGAGTTGGTAACGAAGTCTTGCGACACATAGTTACAAGGAGAAGGTCATGAATATCGATTGATACTTGTGATACTATAAAAGGAGATAAAGGCATGAATTGAATGTTGAAAATTTTTGAGGAAGTAATGAAAATTACATGGTAGAGCGTTCTAAGTATTCCAGTATTGACAGTGAGGTCAAAAGAAAAGCCAAGATTGACAGGAGAAAATATTTAGACTGCAAAGCAGATGTGGCTGACAAAGGTATGAATTTAGAAAGCGTCTATAGTGTAAAAATTGCTCATAAAATTATCAATGGAATCTCGATTGGACAAAGAAGAAGAAGCATATAGCCATCAAAAAAGAAAGACAGCTTTTTTAGCAACAGAAGATGAAGAAAGACGACGTTGGACGGAACACTTTAGTGGCGTTATGAATAGGAGATATGGAGGGAATAATTTGATTTATATCCTAAGGATGATGAAGACTATGATGTTCCCATTAATGAGTCCAGTATGATGCAATCGAAGCTATCCTGAAAAGCTAAACAGCATGAAAGCCCGGGATTCAATGCAATAACTGTTGATATGATACTGGCCAAATATTTATGTGACTACCAGACTACTTAAAATATTATTTTGTAGAATGTGGCACGAAGAGGCCAAACCTTATGAATGGGAGTTAGGAGTGTTGGCAAAAAAAAAAAAAAAAAAAAAAATAGACCTGACTGTATGCAATAATTACAGAAGCATGATACATATGTCAGCTGTTATGAAATTATATAGTATGCATATTCTAAAGAGACTTCAGAAAAAGATTGATGAAAAGCTGAGAAATGAAGAAGCATGATTTAGAAAAGGTAGATGTTACATTGAGCAAATTTTCCTTTTGAGACATGTCGTACATCAATGCATAAAATACAGAAATCCCCTTTGGATGGCTTTGTTGACTATAAAAAAGCCTTTGATAATGTACACTAGCTAATTTTTGGGAGAGTCCTGCATTCTTATGGAATTCCTCTTAAATATATAAATTTGATTAAGTCTGTTCATGAACATAGCAAGTGCATAGTTAAGGTTAATGGAGTCTCATCAAATGAATTTCCAGTGAACAGCAGAGTACTCCAAGGGAATGTGTTGTCACATATGTTGTTCATCCTCATGATAGATTTTGTAACATGAAGAACAGTCAGAGATGGTGGAGAAGGATTGGACTGGATTGGTGATAGAAACCTAGCAGACTTAGAGTATGCTAATGAGGGTACTCTTGTTAGCAGAACACCACAGGATTTGCAATCCTTGCCTACCAGCATGCATGAAATATCACATGTGGTAGGGCTGATGATGAGAATGGAGTATGCTATGGAAGATGAAATATCATTAGAAGGCGTAAGGATTAATGAGGTAGAATTATTTAATTATTTAGGAACTATGATCTCCAATAATGGGTCTTTAGAATTAGAGTTCAGTGAAAGATTGAAAAAAAAGTAAATCTGACAATGGCTAGGTTATGTAAAACTTAGAAATCTAATCGCCTGAAATTAGATATAGAAATCAGACTACATATCAGTTTAGTGATATCAGTGTTAGTGTATTGACATAAGTCATGGTATTACAATGAAACAATCTTCAACCTAGTTAACAAGTTTGAGCACAAAGCCCTCAGAAGGACATTGAGAGTTGAATGGCAGGACAGGATTAGAAATTAATTTTTAAGAGATTACTCGGGTGCCATCTGTGTATGAAATCATGATGATGGGCACTTAGAAATGGTTTAGGCATGCTCTTTGCACTCCCAAAGAGAGATTAGTTCACAAGGGACTCGAAGAGTTAGAAGACCCAGGCCTATATGACTGAGGACTATGTAGCGTGCAATAGGAGGTGATGAATGGAGAAGTATTTAACTGAAAGCTGAGGATAGAGATGAATGGTGAAATTTAACCAAGGCCCTTTGCGTCAATAGGCGTAGGATGAGATGATGATGATGATGGAACTGAGTCCTGAACTTCTTTAAAGAGAGAAGATAATTGCATGTGAGAGGAAAGCTAAAAAGCAGTTAAGCAGAGTTACAAGGTTGGGCTACTTTATGTTATGTGGTGGGAGGGTAGCTGCAGAGAAAGGCTAAGAATGCATCAACATTAGCAATTATGTGTTTTGCTATTGCTATCCTAGTTTTAAGAATGTTAGAATTGAAATCTTTCTTATTAGGCTTATTTCAGGATAATGCAACAGGTAGTGTTGCTGGTAGTTGATACTCTGTCCTCGTCTCTGGTGTGCTGATGTGTCCTCGTCATTGTCGATGATGATTTTCCAATTGCATAGATACCTAAGTAGCAGTCTGCCAATTTTGACTGCATCTTAGTAGGATTTTTCTTGCAATGCAGGATTAGGTTAGTAGTTTCGATGTTCCATTTTGCTGATCTGAAATAGTCAAGGTAGGCTCGCCTTACTTCACTTTTATATTGCATGGTGCAACAGGTTGTTATTTGATTCTTGGTGGTTTTCAGTGAAGGGTGAATTGTGATACTAATTGTCTGGCACATCAGGACTCACTTGGCCTGGTTACTGGCCTCGTTATTGCCAGTGATTCCTGTGTTACATGGGATCCAATTCAGAATGATCTGCCTGTTGCTGCTACGGTGATCTAATTCTAGATACTGTATTGCTGTGATTAGGTAGATTTTTTTTCAGTGGGTTGTTTGTTGCTGAGAGCTGGACTGGCTCAACTCGAACCAGTGTGGAGTCTTGCATTTCCTCTACGCAGACTAGCTGATTGTTCCAGGGCTCTGGAAATCACCACTATCTTGGTTTGCAGGGTGGAGGCGTGTACGGAAAGCATCCAGTGTTCTTTATAACCTGATGGAGAGAGGACTTTTGTTGCAGCTGCAGGAATATCCCGATCAAGTGATCCATCAGCGTAGTATATGTTAGTGGTGGAGGTGCTGTTGATTGCCTTTTCCGTTGCTGCTTTATGTTGTTCTGGTGTGCAGAGAGCTTAACTTTCTGCTGGAAGGATGGTAAAATTGTACTGGAAGGGATCCGGTGACCACGGACATGAAAAATGTAGCAGTTGTGGTTTTGTTGCCCCTATGTCTTGAAGGATTCATTTTGCATTTGCATTCTTCTAAGTGCATCGAACAGTCAATTTGCATGTGTCGTTGGAGGACCAATCTTTTCCACCAAGGGGAGGAGTCTTTTGAGTCTCTTTCGAGATTGATTGACATGAATAAGATCCTGAAATTTTTAATGTCAATACTTGCAGAAAGAGAAATTAGATTGGTTTTGGCTATTAACAAGCAGAGCCTGGTCCATATTGGCGAGCCTCGTCGAGTCTCATTGCATTGTTTTGTACAACTTCCAGGGAGGCTTTTTAATTTCGCTCAGTGAGGTGAGCGTAGTTGCTGAATAGTCGATATGGGATAGAATTGCTTGAATGTGTTATAGGCTTAAGAGGCTGTTTGATACTTCTTGTTTGAAAGAGGTTATTCGTTTCATGGCTTAGAGACCAACTTTTGTTTTTCTCTAATGGCGGTTACTTCGTTGGCAGGTGATAGAGTTTTGTTGATGATTGCTTTTAAATACATCGATTGTTTTACCTATCTTATGGGTTCGCCTATGAGGGCTAAATTTGGAAAGTCTTCAGGGTATTTGATTGACATTACCGTGGTCTTGGTGTTAATTTCTAGGCTCAGGTCTTTGCATTTGGCCTGGATCATATCAAGTGCATTCTGTGTAGTTTTGCTTGAGTGGGCTTTCTGTGGACAGATAATACATAGGTCATCAACGTAAATGAAGACTTATACTCCATTTGAGGGCTCTAGCACGGAAACTTTCACAATAAAAAAGATGAATAGGAATTAGGAGTTCCATTTTCCAGGGGGATAAATTCAGAGGCTTTTCCTCTGCCATTTCCTTCGAAGATGCTGACCCCTGAGTGTTCATTGTTTTATAAATTACCCTGTGTTACCTTTATGGGCAGCATAGAGACAAAATAAGGTATTAGGGCCAAGAAATTATATAAGTATGTGCATATGTTCAATAAATTAGTACATGAAAGGACATTTCTACAACCTATCATTACAAAGATTCAGTAATTGCTAATTACTGGAAAATAGAGATAGAATCAACAATAAGGGTAATATTATGCTGATCTCTTGATGAAATTTTCTGCAGGATATAACAACCTTTCATAAGCACCTATAAGGTAAAAAACAGTAACAGAACACATAAAATGGGTTACCTTCAGAGGATCAACATCTGACAATCTATTCAGGCACCATTTGGAAACTTGTGTAAAATTTAGATTACTTCACTTGTAACAGCCTGATACTTCTAAGCCATTTCCCTTTTG
>NC_090750.1:9849710-9852210 GCF_036898095.1 Palaemon carinicauda
GCAGCCGTTCAGAACTTCCCCGTGCCCTTGACCGTCAAAGCTCTGCAGGAATTCTTGGGCATGATCAGCTATTATCATCGTTTTCTGCCCGCCATTGCCGCCACTCTTGCTCCCCTCTACGCCTCCCTCAAGGGAAAGCCAAAGGTCCTGAAGTGGGGTCCCTTTCAAGAAGCAGCCTTCTGCAATGCAAAGAAGGCCCTATCAACTGCTGCGGCTCTCACTTTTCCTATCCCATATGCCCCTCTCCTTCTCTCCACCGATGCCAGCGACGTCGCTATCGGTACAGTACTCGAGCAGGTGGTCAACGGCTCGCCCCGCCCATTGGCTTTCTTCAGCAAAAAACTGTCCAAGGCAGAATCGGGTTATTCTACCTTCGATCGAGAATTGCTGGGTTGCACTTGGATGTCCGTCACTTTCGTCATTTCTTAGCAGGTACGTCCTTCATCATTCGCACAGACCATATACCTCTGGTGCATGCCTTTACTCGACAGTCTGATGTCTGGTCCGCCCGGCAACGCCGACATCTCTCTGCCGTGGCTAAATACAATTGCACCCTTCAATATGTCCCTGGGAAAATGAATCCCGTTGCCGATGCCCTGTCAAGAAACACGTTGGCTGCCGTTCAACTGGGATTGGATTACAATGCCCTGGCTGAAGCCCAACGACAGGATCCAGAGTATCAAGCATGTAGGACATCCTGCACGTCCATCCGTTGGGAAGACTTCCCCCTCGAAGACTCACACACCACCCTCCCCTGTGACGTCAGTACTGGTAGACCGCGACCTTGGATTCCTGCTCCCATGCGACAGCAGGTGTTTGATTTCATTCACAGCCTTTCACATCCCTTGTGCTGTTTTACTGCACAGTTGCTGAAGGCAAAGTTTATTTGGCACGGCGCTTCTAAGGATGCTAAGGATTGGGTACGCGCCTGTACTTCTTGCCGAACTTCCAAAGTACATCGACACACGGATTCCGGAGTGGGAACCTTTCCTCATCCTCAGCGTCGTTTCGCACACATTCATGTCGATGTTGTAGGCACCCTACCCACATCACAAGGACATCGTTACCTTTTTACCGTCATCGACCACTGCACTCGTTGGCCTGAAGCCATTCCCATGGAAACTGCAACGTCCACCTCATGTACATCTGCCTTACTCTCTGGATGGAATACAAAATTTGGTATCCCTGACCATATTACTTCCGACAGGGGAACCACTTTCACCTCTCAATTGTGGACATCGATAGTGAATCTCCTGGGCATCACCCTACATCAGACAACGGCCTACAACCCCGCGGCCACAGGAATGGTTGAACGTTTTCATCGCACCCTCAAAGCAGTGTTGATGTCCCGCTGCAAGGATTCCAACTGGTTTACTCAGCTTCTCTGGGTCCTCCTGGGACTAAGGACCACTCCTAAAGACGCCCTCGACATTTTGGCAACTGAAATGGTCTACGGCGACCCGTTGGAATCCTCCGACGATCCCCAGCGCATACGTCACATCGTGGGAAAATTTACTTCTTGCCTCCAGACTTACAAGCCCGCAGCGAAGCATCACATACCAACAGACTTGCACTCTGCAGCGCACGTCTTGTTGCGCAACGACACTAGCAAGCCACCGCTAACGCCCCCTTACATGGGACCTTTCCTTGTGATCCGCCGTAGTCCGAAAGCATTCCTACTCAACATTCGTGGTAAAGAAGACTGGGTCTCCATTGATCGTCTAAAACCTGCTTATCTTCTGCCAGATGATCAACCTACAGTTCGCCTCTCTAGATCAGGGTGCCCTATTTTACATGTATAGTATGTCAATTTTAGGGGGCAGCCATGTACCAACCTTGTGTCACACGATCGTACATAGTTCATTTTGTGCTTGTAGCTTTGCTCTCCCCTCGCACTAAAAAGAACCTGAAAAATCGTGTGCTTTTTTCCTCTGTAACAGTGTCAATATTTGAACATGAAAATTCTTGTTGCTTTGAGATTTTTTTTATAAAGGAGAGTTTTCTTTAATAAACTAACTCAGTTGCTTTCACACTGCCTTTGAGTTCACAGCCTTCTCTCGGCTCCGTCACAAAGAGTTGCATTTAGCTTTAAGGATTTTGGATTTTTCAGAGGCTTTGTAGTCCATCCACAGAGACTTAATTTGCTAGTGGGCTGAGCAAATATTCAAACGTTTAACTTATTATCGAGTTCATTAACCGTGTTACTATTCAGCACATTGCTGTGTTGTATGAAAATAAATCACCGCATTTAATGGTGTTGTATCTATTCAATTCTAGTTTGTATGCGTTACCTCTGGAATGATTTGTGCTAAGCGTGAGTAGGTTGTTGTAGTCTATATTTCGTATTCCTTGAAGAGTTTTGAATGTCTCTTTTAACTGTCCCAATAGTCATCGAGTTTTTAGAGCAAATGAATTCAAACATTCCATTCTCCGTCAATATCCAAATTTTCTAAGTGTTGATGCTAGTTTGGGGGGACCTCTAGCTTATATTGCTTCCACT
>NC_090750.1:9859710-9867210 GCF_036898095.1 Palaemon carinicauda
TTTGGTATTCTTTAAAAATTATATTGAAAACATAACCAGGTCATTCTTAAATACTCAACATCAGATTAATGATACACCAGGAACACAGAAAAAAATAATAGTATTCAACAACATAATACTAGATCACACCACCCGAATTATCAAGAGAGCAAAGAAAACAAACAGCGTGATCAATCATATGTCAATATCTGAAGTAATTGGAGAGACAGACTTTTCTAGTCTACCCGAAATGATAATTAGAATAGCAAATGCAAGCATTGATGAATATAAGTTTCCTAAATCTGAGAAAATGACTATAGTCACACCAGTTCTGAAAAAATGCACTGGACTACCAGGAATTAAGCTCCTATACACCTATTTCAAAAATATCCTTTGTCCAAAAAGTGCTTGGATATGTAATTCTTGAACAGCTAGTCAGTCACTTAGAAGTAATAGAAGCTTTGCCTGACAACCATTCTGCATACAGAAAACTATACTCTACTGAGACAGACATCTTCTCTGTTGTAAATGATATGCTAGAAATGAGAGATGAAAATAAATGTGGTATCTTAATACTGCTCGATCTCAATGCTACCATCTATACAGTTGTGCGTGAACTGCTATTAAATGATCTACGGTCCTTCAGCATTGAAGAACAAGCCTTCGAATACCTAAAAGAATATTTATTTGGTAGAAATTACTGTGTACAAACTGGAAACTCTTATTCATCATAGTGTGTAATTGGCCCAATCTTATTTTGCATCTATACTATTGGTCTATCAAAAATGCTACAATGGGATAGCATGAAGCTATAACTTTTTGCGAATGACACACAATTTTACTTCTCCATAAATGATATAGATGACACTACTGAAACTCTAAACCGAATCTTTGATAGTATTAAATAATGGATGATATTTAAAAAACCAGAATTAAATCAGAATAAAACTGAATTCATGGTGGTGGGTAAGAGAAACAGCGTGAGAAACTTAGGTGATATTCAAATGAACATAAATAATGAATCAGTGCTGATATCTAATAAAGTTTGAGATCTAGGTGTATTTCTTGACTGTAACCTGTCTCTAATTGCCCAAATAAATAATATAATAAAAACTGCTGGTTGTCATCTAAGAAATATTGCGTTTATAAGAAATATACCTGGACGAAAATTCTGTAAAGAAACTTAGGATAAACTGTGTTATTACCAGGATTGACTACTGCAATTCTATCTATTACACTTTATAGAAAGTACAACTTAAGAAATTACAAAACATAATAAACAGAGGAGCAAGATTAATAAAAGGTGTCCAACCTAGAGAAAGGATCACCCCTATACTAATCAATTTACACTGGCTGCCAATTAAAGTGAGAATTGAATTTGAAATATGTACAATAACCCACCAAGTTATCAGAACAGGTCGTCCAAAATACTTGAGAGAATTACTACACATTGCGCAGCCAACAAATCGTGTCGACAAGAGAATAGTTACAAATGGCTTCAAACGGCCGGTACCTAGATATATGTCTACTTTAGGCTCCAGAGCCTTTAAATATGCGGGCCCTAGAGTATATGATAAGCTCTCATGAAACATTCGAATGATTGAAGACATTGAGGCTTTCAAGAGGAAACTGAAGACTTTCTTATTTAAAAAATCATACAACAATGACGATTTAACAGTAAATGAACAATACATGATCTGAAACGATAAATACTCTGAACGAACAAGGTAAAACGACAGCAGCCATCAAAGTAGAGTAAAAGTAAAGTATTCTGGGAGTCACTTAATTTACGTCCAAAAACAACTTACCGGTTATTGTTTCGTATCCATGGGCTTTCCAATTCTTGCGTTTTTTACGATAGCTTCTACTTTAAACACCCTGATTTCATTCATGGCAACACCAATGGTCTACCCTAGGTTCAGGTATCTATATTGAATTATTAGCTTCAAATCTCCTATTCATGATCTCAGTAAAGTGTTCCATCCATTGTTGCCTTTTTCATCTTCTGTTGTTTTAACAGATCCATATCTCTTTTTGATGGGTGAAGGCTTCTTTTTTTCAAAGTAAATATTTCATTAATAACTATATGAACAATTCCTACACTATAGTGCCTCCCAGAATTTATATCTTTTTCGGCCTCATCTGCTTTCCTGTCGAAATATTATATCTAGTCATGTCTGTTTTTTCCTATGATATCACAATCAAAACTGAAATACTTATCATGCTTTACCTTGTAATTTCCATTACATCCTCAGTCTTCAAACGATTAACTTTGATTTGTGTCTCCTTTTTACAGTATTCCAACTATCATTTGATATACATAATATTCTTCCATGTGATTGCATGTACCAAAAGAATGATATATGATCTTAATTCTACACCATTTTTCATTAATTGTCTGCTCTTCGTCTCTCAAAGTCTAAAAGACTGCAAATCGATTCCGAAATTCAATTTCAATATTTATTTTTGCTCATCGTCTAGAAGCTTTGTTTTACAAAACCTGGGTAATCTATCCCCTATTTTTTTTTTTTTGGGGGGGGGGGTTTGCTTACAGTTTTAATTTCAGTGTGGCAATGAGGAATTGGTGACCACTACCAATATGTACACCTCTGTAGCTTCTTACATTTTTCAGAGGCCTTCTTCTCTCTTTATTAATTGCTATGTGAACTATTTGATTTTTGTAACTGCCACTTTGTGAGTCCATGTTTATTTATGGATGTCCTTGTGCTTGAAAACAGTACCTCAAGTAACAGGACTGTGTGTTGAACGAAAAATTTATACAGTGGGCTCAATTGTCCTTTATGACATTGCACAAACTCTCAAAACCCATCACATTCTCTATATCCTGATTATTCCTTTTAATGTTTGCACTGAAGTCACCATTTAAAATTTTTATATCTCTCTCTTTAATCTCCTCTATTACACTTTGCAGTTCTTCATAGTATTCATCTTTCCTCTCTTCAGGGGAATTATTTGTTGATGCATAACAAACTAATATACCCATTTTGCACTGTTTTGATAAATACTTTCCAAGTAACAATCTACTATTTACAGCTCTCCACTTGATTAATGCTGTTTTGGCTCTTGGTGTCCTTATCATCCAGTCCCTTTTCTTCCTTCTTCATCTGTTCTTCCTTAACCTTCTGCTAAGGTTTCTTTACCAATTAATGTTTTTCACTTAGGGTTGAAATATCCAAACTATATATCAGAAATTCCTTCGCCACATTGCTTGGACTTTTGAATCTGATACATGGCTGTACCATTCCAATCAGTAATTTTCAGTTTTTCGTTAATATTTATAGAATGGGAGATTTATAGCACCCCATTACACCCTGGACTGGGAGCCATTTTGTCATATGAAACCTAAATGGACAGATGAATATATAGAGTATAAGTGAATGAACATAAAGAGTGGATAATCAAACAAATGAGATGTTTCGCTAAAATTAACGACTCAGAAATCCTGACCGGATGAATATTCTTCGAAAAATTTTCACAGGATGAACATCTTGCAATTTATTTAGGTTCTAATGGTAAACTCTATTGACAAGTAGATATTACAGTTTATAACGGCTTAATTCTTTAAAACAATTTTCCTTTTTTCAAGTTTATTGGAGTAGCCTGAACAACGAGTAGGGATTTATTTTGATATCATACTTCATATTCCTTTCATTTCATTGTTATAAAAGAAGATATTCTCCTAGCTCGTCTGCTTATGGGTACTTGCCAATAACCTTTAGGCTAATCAAGCTTGGAGATAAATTAAACTTTACCGATCATATATAAGCAATCGTTGACCCTGGGAAGTGGAAAATTACTTTGCTTAGTAACACTGGTCACTTTTCTGAAATCAATGCACAGCGTATCTGATTCCTCTTCTTTTTTTACCAAAACTACCGGAGAACACCATTCATACACGAGAGGAACTATCAAATCATGATATAACATTTACTTAATTTCCTTTCCTACTGAATTTGCCTTCTCTGAACTCAAACGATACAGTCTTTTTCAAATGGGCTTAGTGTCCTGTAACTCAATATAAAATTCTAAAAGATTAGTTAAACCTAATTTATCACTAACAGTTTCTGGATAATTTAGAATAATATTATAAAATTCACTCTGTTTTTCTTCTTTTAAACTAGAGTTCAAAAACTTGAAATTCTTAAGCACATCACAGTTCTTCTCAAAACTAATTTCTTGCTACGACACAGTTATTACTGGTATTGGGCGTTCGTTGTCTTTATTTAGCAAGTTTATGCTCAGCCACTCAGCTCTACGTCTACCAATATCAATTACGACATTCTCACAAGTTCCTCCCATTGATGGAATGTTACATAAGGGAGCCCTAGGAGTAATTTGATTAGGTTTAACAGCATTTGACATTAGTGATAACTTGATACATATCTGTTCACGTTACTTTTCATCTTCGGCCAAAAGTAAGTCTTACTTATACACTTGAAAGTTTTATTTACACCTAAATGTCCTTTATCATCATATGCTAGCTTCAGAATTAATTCCCAAAATTTACAAAGAGTTACTAATAGTTCTATAACTTCCTCTTTAATAACTGACTTGGGACAAACATAGCGACATTTTTGTCTTTTAAACAAAAGGTTTCCTTACAAACATTTTAGCGACCATCCTCCAATTCCCTTTCAAAAATTCGAGACAGTGTCTCATCCTCTAACTGTTACTTAATTAGCTCATCTCTATTCAAAATGTTAGAGCTTAAAAACCTTTGTAGTATCTATTACATGAATGTACTACATTGACTATGTCTATGTTACTACTTTCGACAGCTACAACATCAACTTGGCTAACACTGTCAACACCGATGGAGTCGGTCCTCTCAGCCACATACTTACTAAGATCAACCTCACACCCTCCAACACAACTTTTGAATCCTCGAACAAACTATAGCCGTTGTCTACATCTGTATCTAAACCTGACATAGTTACTACCATTTCAGGAACTAGAATCTCACTTAAAATATGACTCACACATTTAGATGTAATTAAATCATTACCGGGAATAATGTCAACGCTGTCAATGGGCAAATAGTCTACACCAGCTACTTTTACGTCATTTGACAATCCTTGACTTTTCTAGTTCATCTTCAACAATGGACAAACTAAGCAAGTATTCGGAAACCCAGCGGCTGAGACGACCCTGGTACGGAGACTTAAGGCTTGAGAACTTTGCAGAATGGTGGCTGAAGTTCGGTTGAAAATGGGACGATGACCGGATTCGAAGACGTCACAAAAAGAGTGGCATCAAGATGGGATATTAGAAGTCTTCTCCAAAAATTGGATGATACTGTTGAACTATGGGAGGCTGCATGCAGAATGGGATACGTCTCGTCACAAGCATGGATGGCTCGCTTCTTCAATTCGTCTCTTATTCTCAACCATAACAGGATTTTGGAGATAGGCGTTTGTTGACTGAAGGGAAGCTTAGAATCTCGCTCTATCAGACTTCTGGTCTTCTCTGTTTCTTATCTCGTTAGGACTTGGATCTCATCTGCTTTGGACATAGTTTCTCTCCTGTCCTATGTCCTGTACTATCTCTCCTGGACAATCTCTTCTTAAAGTTTATATACCCATGTATGGGCGGAGTGAATTACAGTGGGCAGTGGTCATTTTCATAGAATGCTTATTTTTTTTTAACACTTCTGTGTCTCTAGTGGCTTTCTCAAAAACACTCAATTCATTCACGCCGTGGAAGAATCTAGAAGAAGTTTCTGATATAATCTGGACCACATTTGAAGTCGTAACAAAAGGGCAGCAGGAGTCCTTCCATGATTATATATTTTATAAATAGTCCCGTTATCGTGGCAGGCGCTCTCATCGAGGCTCAGTTTACTTTCAAAATGCTGACGACAGTGAAGTGACCAAACAATTTGGTAGTCGGATCTCATCTTGCTCCTTACACTTTGGGAATATAAATTTCTGTCTTTTATAACATATCCTTTTAAAAACATTACATTTACCATGACATCCACGATTTGTAACAACAACATACCGCAAGTACGTGACCTTATCAGTTTCCTCCAGTAACTCTCCATTCAAAAAGCATTAAAAATGCAGCACTCTACCTTCTTGTGCATCTCCTAATCATACTCTTACCCACATTAACTCCGAACATCCTTCTCTCACACACCCTTCTACACTCTCTTACTAATCGACCTAGCTTCTCCACTGAGTCTACAGCCAATAGAGTATCATCCACAAACAACAACTGATTCACCTCCCACTCATGGTCACTCTCACCTATCAGTTTTAATCCTCGATTAAGTATTTGACCATTCACTTTTCTTTCAACTCCATCAAGAAACAAATTGAACAACAATCTGACATCGCACATCACTGTCTCATCCTAACTCTTACTGGAAATCAATCACTCACTTCGTTTCCATTCATAAAACACGTTTTACTGCTTATGTATAAACTCTTCACTGCTTGCAACAACTTTCCACTAATTCCATATAACTTCATCACATTACACCTCATTCCCCTACCAACTATAATATCATAAGATTTCTTTAGATTCATAAATACAACCTACACCTTTCGTTAGTTAGGTATTTTTCACATATCTGCCTATATGTAGACATTTGATCAGTGTATCCCCTACCTCTTCTGAACCATCCTGCACTTCTATGGTTGCAATCTCTGGTTTCTCTTTCATGCTACTAATTACAATCTACTATATACTTTTACAACCAAAAATAACAAACTAATACCCCTAGAATTAAAACACTTATTTGCTACACATTTCCCTTACCTTTATATAGTGGAACAATACATGCACAAACCCAATTCATATAATGCACAATCTCACCAACCATTCAAGTATAGTCACAGTTCTTTCCATAAAACTATCAGCCCTCACACCACTCCTAGAACATGCTTTTCCTGAACTGATTTCATCTCGCACACTCTTCACTAACTTTTTTATACGCTCTCATTCAGATCTCCCATCACTGGTACCTCAACACTTACAACAACAATTTATCTGCCTCTTTAGTATCCTCAAAATCCAGCAACATCTCAAAATATTCAGCCAACCTTTTCCTTGCCTCTTCTCCTTTCAAAAACCTTCACTAACCTTTTATAAGTGTCTCTTCGTTACTCGATCCATATTTTTTTACTCCCTTCGCTTCTTTCGGAAATTTCTTTTTCTCTTATACAAACATCGCAGTCACTGCCTCCACTTCCAGTCAGCCGTCCTGTTTGCTTCGGCTACCTTGTATTTTACTTCCACACTTTTCTCCATATATCTTTCATATTCCTTACTCTTTTACTCTGCAGCCATTCTTCAAAGGCCCAGTTTTTATCTTCCACTTTCAAGCTCACTTTCTCATCCAACAAATCATAATAATCTTTGACATCTTACTCTTGAATCATCACCTCATCATCATCATCATCATAATCATCTTATTATTATTATTATTATTATTATTATTATTATTATTATTATTATTATTATTCCCCATAGGGGAATACTATTGTTTTTGGTAGT
>NC_090750.1:9869710-9882210 GCF_036898095.1 Palaemon carinicauda
TATATATGTATATATATAAATCTATTCATTTATATATATATATATATATATATATATATATATATATATATATATATATATATATATATATATATATATATATATATATATATATATATACATATATATATTTATATATTTATATATATGAATAGAAATTTGCTAAATACCCCCGTGTGAATATCTCTAAAGAAAGGCATTCGTTGAAGAATGGCGTTACAGCTTTTCTCAGATTGCGACATAAAAGGGAGAGGTCATTTAAAGTCTGTGTCCTCTTGGCATCCCGAATATTTTATTTCCAAGGCACGCAACATAATCTCTCCCTGCCAAAAGGGAATACGGGAGATTCTCAGATCACAGAGATTCCCTTTTCCGAGAGGATCCTGGTGGATAATGAGTTGCATCAAATATGATAATGACAGTGACGAGAAATAAAATAATCTCCTTTGCATATAGTCACGCGTCCAGACCACTAATTTTTGAGGGACAAAACCTGGACTCCTCTATTTTGCAAGGCACATTTTTTCCAATAAAATGCCATCTATAGATCATGTATCATGATGCCTGGTCAACCATTTGGATTGCAAATCCATATAAGACGTATTTAATTTATGTACCCTCCTGAAAAATCCAAAAATCTCAGAATATAGAAAATTGCTTTTAAATCAATAAATTTTAAACATATATACACAATGTTCTTTTATTAAATAAGTCATAATAAACCTGATAAAATAAATTTATGATGAATGTTAAATATATATGGACTGAAAGATATATATAAAAAATTATTTCTAATTACAAATATAAGTATATGACTTTTTGATTTATAAAGGATATTACGTATCAACTTCGGTTTAAGATTTATCGTCTATTATCAATGTATATAACAATATAAAAATAAAATGATATAGTTGGTATATTGGCAATATAATCCAAGATATTTGACAAGTACCTTATTTTATGAAACATTTTTGATAGCGAATCCAATACTACTAATGTCCAAAAGATAATGCAATTGTCAAGAAATTTGTAGTACTCTGACAAGTTCCAGTCTTAACAGCCACATATATATGTACAAAAACTACATATATGAGGCTTTTTAAGCTCAAACATTGAAAAAAAAAAAAGTGTTTATTCAAAGTGCATACATGAATTTCTACATCATATGCAAAAAACCTATACGCAATGAGTGCTAACCGTATATAGCAACGGCTCATAATATGTATTTCATTCTATTAAGGAAATAACGATGATAAAACAATTCTGAGCCAAATGCACAGAAAGTTCGATTGACATTGTTTAGTGTTTGTTTTAACAGCAGGATTTATTCACTATCACCATTGTCAGGAACTCGACTGCAAAGTCTTGGTACAGCAGCACACTGTACCACAAGCGTATCACACACGATCATATAATGTAACGGTATTATATAAATATATATATATATATATATATATATATATATATATATATATATATATATATATATATATATATATATATATATATATATATATATATATATATATGTTGTCATTATCACTCTCCTTTGTACTGAAAACCTATTAGGGTCTGTATTTCTCTACATCATAGTGTTTGAATTTTTGTGACGTTCTTGACTGGATTGGTTGTTTATAAATAGTCAAATTACGTCCAAATAAAGTTAGTTGCATTCGACTAGCCTCTATGTTACTTCCTAACGGCTCACTTGGACCTTCACAGCTTGCCTGGAATTTGGTAACCAGGAGAGTGACCAGCTCCCTCCTGCCTTTCCCTTCTCTGCTGTGTCTTACTTTTTAGTAATGCCGCTGTCTGACACTGACTTGTTCATCGCCAGCAGAGAAGCGTTCGCCTGGTCCTAGTGTGCTGGTTCTCAGTTTTGCATCAAGGCCGTGACTCAATAAAGCAACAAAACAGATTACGTTCTCGTCGCCATCCCTGGGGACACTTTCTCAGATATATCCTATTGGCTGTGCGAGTAAGGAGAGACCAATAAAATAGAACACCCTCAACTCATATTTCCTGGAGCAGTGCTCGCCATCACCAGCCGCATGCCTAATGAAATTTTTTCAGCTCTCTCAACAACCATTTGGGGACCAAAATGCTTCGTTCCCCCTGAGGGAAAGGACCAGTATCACTTGCCTGCAACCTAACGCAGACGGCAAAAACCCAAACATGTAATAACACACTTCCCTTTTCTCTTGCAGAAATGCAGCCTCGTTGACGGCAATTTTTTTTCGGCACCCACATGCTTTTTTGTTGTTGGGTTTGGGTCCTTGTCCATAATGATCGGTACTAACATCCCATAGAGAAGCTTGTGCGCATGGTTGAAGGTATCTGGTATATCAGGGCCTAATTCATGACCTCTTCTACTAAATGCCATATGATGGAGGGGTCGAAGCACATGGAAATAGAATGCATTTTCAGCAGGAGGTTGGCTTCTGAGATCTCCTTTCATATGTGCAAACATGTGTGCCCTTAATGCATTCAAGTCACCCTTTAAGTCACGAAAGGTGTACAATCGAATGGTGTAGAGCCTAAAACCATCAAGGACATTGGATTTAATGACAAGCGAACTTTCAGCAACACTGTAGTCAGCAAGGGGTTCCAGCTGCTTGTTACAATAAAGTCCAGTTTCAAAAGTCTTTCTTTTCAGTCAACAATAAGTATAAGCTCCACGTGTCAAACCCCGTACAAATATAGATGCTTTATAAAACATATTGTGATCAATACATCAATGTTGGTTTCGATGTAAGGTTTTTTTCTATTTCGTGGCAAAGCAGGAGTTTTTGTGGTTTTTTAATCCAGAGTTCTTTGATTCCGACAATGTGTAGTGTTTTACCTATGATCCTGCTTAAAAAAAAAGACAGAAAATTCCAATCACACAAACAAAAGAGACCTATGACACACCTTCGTCGAGAATAGGAATATAGACAAATGAATTTTTTTTTCTTCTTGATAAAATACGAAAATTAAAAGTGCCGTGGGAAAATTTTTAATTCAATGCAATCCTCTGTTGAAACGGTTATTGTTACTTTTTATCAATTTGAAATAAAACATCACTATCTTGCAATCAATATCTCATCATCATTATCATCATATCCAATGCCTATTAACGCAAAAGGTCACTGTTAGATTTCATATGTCGTCCCTCTCCGGAGCTTTTAAATCGATACTTCTCCATTCATCATCTCACACTTCACACTTCATAGTCTTTAGCCATGTAGGCCTCGGTCTTCCAACTCTTCTAGTGCCTTGTGGAGCCCAGATGAGATTTTGGTGAACTAATCTCTCCTAGGGAGTGTGAAGAGCATGCCTAAACCATCTCCATCTGCCTGTCACAATCATCTCATCTGCATATGGCACACGAATAATCTCTCTTATAGTTTCATTTCAAGTCCTGTCCTCCCATTTAACTCGAAATATTCTTTCCAGGACTTTGTTCTCATAACTGCAAATTCTGTTGGATGTTGTTTCATTGTCACACCACGACTAATGTTCGTACAGTAACTCAGATATCACTAAACTCACATATAGCCTAGTTTTTATATGTAATTTTATATGAATTGATTTAAAAATTTTACTTAACCAAGCCATTGCCTGGTTTTTTTTATTTTTCATTCTTTCATTAAAGCTAAGTGCTAAAGATTCTGTATTAGAGGTCATACTTCCTAGATATCGAAAGGATTCTGCCTCCTTAATCCATTCTCGTTCCAATGGTATTTTTTCCTCTATTGCATATTTTGTTCTCAACATCTCTTTCTTTTTTCTATCTATCTTGAGCCCAACTTCATGTGATATTTCATGTATTCTGGTAAGAAAGGTTTGAGATTCCGGTAGTGTTCTGCTAATTAGGACAGCGTCATCAGTATATTCTAAGTCAGCTAAATTCATGTTACCTATCCAATCCAATCCTTCCCCACCATCCCCAACAGTTCTATGCATTAAAAAATCCATGATGAGGATAAACAACATGGGCAACAACACAATCCCTTTGAATACTCAGCTGTTCACAGAAAATTCATTAGATACAAATCCACTAACATTAACTTTGCATTTTCTATGATCAGGAACAGACTAATCAAATTTACATTTTTAAGAAGAACTCCATAATGATGCAGAACTCTCTATAAAATTAACCAGTGCACAGTATCAATAACTTTTTCTAAGTAAACAAATGCTATCAAAAGTGGATTCTCTATATTCTACACACTACTGTACCACATGTCTAAAATGAAAATTTGGTCAGTACAACTTTTACCTTTGCTCAATCCTGCTTGTTCATACCAGCTTTTCATCAATCTTTCTCTCCAGTCTTTAGAATGAGCATACTATATATTTTCTTGGCAACTGACGTAAGTATGATTCCCCTGTAGTTATTGCAATCAGTCAGATCTCCTTTTTTGCCATTTACACGAACACTCCTAGCTCTTATTCATGAGGTTTTGCCTCATCACGCCACATTCTACAAACTAATCTTGCAAGTATTCTGGGAGTTACATAATTTTCAGCCAATATCATCTATGTAATAGTATTCTGGGAGTTACATAATTTTCAGCCAATATCATCTAAGCAATTATTTTCTCGTTTACAAGGCTTTCTATCTCTTCAGTTTCGGCTCCAAACACACTGAATTCATTCATGGCCACATCAAGGTTTTCCTCAGGTTCAGGGATATCAATCAAACAATTTCCTTATATCTCCTATTAATGACCTCTCTAAGGAGTTCCATCTAACGTTTCCTTTCCCTTTTCTTCTGCAGGTTTTTTTTTATGGGTAAATGCTCCTTCTTCTCCTTTGCCCCCAATAGAAATTTCATGAATAATTCAGCGAGAAATTCTTACTCAGTAGCCACTCCATGAATTCATAGCTTTGTCAGCCTCATTTACTTTCTAGTCTAAATATTCTCTCCAGTACTTCCTGGCTTTTGTTTTGACTTCACTATCAATATTGGACTACTCAGCATGCTCTACCTTGTAATTTGCATTATGTCCTCAAAAACTCTCAACAATCAATGTGTCTTTGTCTCTATTGTATAGTATCCAAAATATAATTTTATATCCGTGGCTTTCTCCTTGAACATGCATATCCCAAAGCTTCACCACCAACTGAACGATATATGCTCTTAATATCACACCATTCTTCATTAGTTATCTGATCGCCGTCTCTTAAAGTCTTTAAGGCTGCAAATCGATTCCTACATTCAATTGAAGATGTTTCTCTGTGCTCCCCTTCAAGAAGCTTATTTTCATAAAAAAAATAAATATTCTATCTACATTTCTGTTGGGAGATTTCCGATTTAATTTGAGTGTGATAATAAAGAACTGGTGATCACTACCTATATCGGCACCTCTGTAGCTTCTTCTTTCTTTATTAATGGCTATGTGCTCTATTTGATTTTAATAACTGCCACATGGTGAAGTCCATTTATATTTATGGCTGTATATTTGCTGGTAAATGTTACCTCCAATAACAAGATTGTATGTTAAACAGAAACTTATAAAGTGCGTCCCAATTTCATTTGTAACCTCGCAAAGACCTTCAATAGCCATCACATTCCCTATACTTCGATTGTCTCTTCCATCTTTAGTATTGAGGTCACCAATTACAATTTTCCTGTTTATCTCTCTGATAATTTATTAAATATACTCTGTAGTTCTTGATAGTATTGATCTTTCTTTTCTTTAGGGAATCCTTCGTTGGTGCATACCATACTATATTACTCATATTGTACTTATTTGATTTAAACCTTGCATGTAACAATTTATTATTTAGAGCGCTCCATTCAGTTAATGCATTTTCTGCTCTTGGTATCACCATCATTCCTACACCTTTTCTTCCAACTACATCTGTTCTTCCCGGATATATATATATATATATATATATATATATATATATATATATATATATATATATATATATATATGTGTGTGTGTGTGTGTGTATATATATACATATATATATTCATATATATATATATATATATATATATATATATATATATATATATATATATATATGTATATATATATATATATATATATATATATATATATATATATATATATATATATATATATATATATATATATATATACATATATATATATATATATATATATATATATATATATATATATATGGATACATATATATGTATATATATATATATATATATATATATATATATATATATATATATATATATATATATATATATATATATATATATACATACATAATTACATTCATATATATATATATATATATATATATATATATATATATATATATATATATATATATATATATACTGCCATGGTCTAAGATTTCTTTATCCTTAATACGTGTTCCAATTAGAGCCAACATACCCCAACTGTATATCATGAATTCATTCTCCACTTGCTGTATCTTTCCATTTAGATTCATTCTTCTATCATTCCAATTACCAATTTTACATTTTTAATATCTTTGGAATAATAATAATAATAATAATAATAATAATAATAATAATAATAATAATAATAATAATGATAATAATAATAATAATAATAATAATAAAGGAAAGAATAATTAAATTATGATATTACAAACACATTACCGTATCTGTTAAAAAAGTCTATTCATGACTAAATTATCATCAATCAGCATCGAACAACTGAAATATTTGATATTAATATCTTTCTCTTGCAAATACTCTTTCCCGAATAGCATGATTGGATAAACACAGATCTTAATAACTTCATTAAAGATAATATTACAAATGAACTTTTTATTTTGAGAGCCCATAAATAGCTAACGCAATAATTAAAAATATATATATTTTTTTCATTTCTCGTTTTTCTTTGATGAATATCTTCATTTCAAATTACCTTAGAATGCAATTGATGATACCTATTATAAAACTCGAACTAATAGCATGATCATAAAAAGTATGAATTGGCATTTGATAAGAAAATATTTCAGCTGTTTGACATTTTTTTCGAAAATAACTTTTATATAATTTACAAAGAAAGTCATATACAACCACATTGAACATATTGCATAAATATATATATATATATATATATATATATATATATATATATATATATATATATATATATATATATATATATATATATATATATATATATATATATATATATATATATATATATATATTTTATTAGTTTAAAAAATATTTTATTAATTTTTATATCAAAATTGGTTTCGAACATAATAGGTATTATGTTTTCTGTTATTTGATTATGTTAATTTAAATATGCTATGGTTTCTCTAAATTATCACTAAGGGTTGGTCGTCAAAATACCTAACAATTTTCACTTCACATTGTCAATTTGAAATACATTCACCTTCGCCGAAATCCCTGTTATAAAAATAATGCAAATGAGCTATAATATTTTTCTCTTCAGGATTATTAATATATTTGACCACCTAAGACTTATTATCCACCATTTCCTCCCAGAAAATGAACACTCTGTGATCCGGGGAACTCCTGTGTTCCCCTCTTCCGTGTAGAGATAATATTGTATGCCACTAAGACCAAATCCTCGAAATGAAAATAACTAAACTTTAAATGACATCTCTCTTTTAAGTTGCAAACGAAGATAAGCTATGGAGCCACTCTTTGATTAATCTCTTTTTGCTCATATCTATAACTCTTTATTTGAACATAGAATAGATATGATACTCTCATACACATACATATACACACCAGAACACACAAAAAACACACAAAAACATATATAACAAGTGAGCAAGTCCTGAACGCGGACATGGTCCTCGTAGAGGACATACCTCCGCCAAGGTGACCTAGAGCGCCATATGTCCTAGAATCATGAATTGATGTGACTTCGACCTTCACATGACCTTGACCTTCACGTGACCTTCAAGTGACCTTGACCTTCACGTGACCTTGACCTTCACATGACCTTGGCTTCAAGTGACCTTGATCTTCAAATGTACTTGACCTTCACGTGACCTTGACCTTCAGGTGACCTTGACCTTCACGTGACCTTGACCTTCACGTGACCTTGACCTTCAAGTGACCTGCTTGACTTTTGACCTTCAAGTGATCTTTGTTCATTTGCCACTGATACTTAATATGACATTGATATAATGCACCAATATGACCTTGACCTTTGACCTTTATAAATTTGAACATCACCCATGGGTTGCGCCTGGACTAGGACTTCCCTGTTGGCTTATGCAAAAGTCAGTGCTTTATTTCTGTCTCTTGATATGGCCACTTATGTCATAGTGACACCAGTGACCCCTGTGACCTTGACCTTGGGGTGACCTTGACCAAAATTTAATCAGTTCTTCCATACACATTGGGGAACTACTTGGCCAAGTTTGAAGTGATTCCGTGTAGAAATGTGGCCTCTACGTTGTCCACAGACAGACAGACAAACAGAGAAACAAACAAACCGAACCGAAAACATACCCTCCTGGCGGAGGTAAATATTTATACACACATTTATATATACATATATATATATATATATATATATATATATATATATATATATATATATATATATATATATATATATATATATATATATATATATATATAACTTTAAAGAATAGTTCAGTTCATGACGATTGTATTTCCAATTAAAACTGGAGTATCATGTTTTTCTTTTTTTTTCTCATCATGTTATTTTGTTGCAAGCATCGTAATTGTTCATAAAAAGTAGAAGAATGAAGAATTATCATTAAATGATTTTCTTTTACAACACTTTTGATAATTAATAAAAAGGAAATATTTGAGAGAAGATGCAGGTCGAATTAACTAAAAGTGAAATGATCTCATTGCCTTATTTATAATGTCTGCTCTATTTTTATTTTAGTTTTTGGTCGTGTATTGTCCTTATTGTGATAAGTCCTAGTAGCAACGATAGTTTCAAGTATCAATAGTTTAGTAGCAAATTGTTGGGACTCATATATATATATATATATATATATATATATATATATATATATATATATATATATATATATATATATATATATATATATATTCATATAAGCCTTATATTTTTTATACATTAATGACTGGATTCTCTTAACGACATCGGGATCAGAGCCCCAGGCAAAATCGCACAAAGGTAAGAGCTTGTGACCGGCCGGGAGACGAACCCTGGTTCAGCAAGCTTGTATAGACAAAGACTTACCACAAAAGCAAAAAATGTGTGGAAAAAGAGGGGAAAAAATGTAAGATAGAAAATGCAGAACAAAAGATTATACAGTCGAAAGAAAATGAAAAAATGGACTTAGAAGAAAGGACACTTCAAAATATAAAAAGAAACCCCAAAGTACTTTACTCATATGCAAAAAAGATGAATAAAGGGAGAATAGAAATAGGCCCTCTAAGAACTGAAGGACGGCTAACGAATGAAAAAAAGGAAATACGCAACATATTAGCAGAAAAATATAAGAGTGAGTTCACGCCAAGAATTACTAATGAAACAGAAATGAGAGAAGAAAATGTTGAATACCTAACGGATATAGATATTAATGAAGCAGATATTGTCACGGCTATAAACGAAATTAAAAATGGATCGGCAGCCGGACCAGATGGAGTTCCAGCGATTTTGTTAAAAAAAACTGCAAACACTATCGCGAAGCCGCTTGCAATACTGCTAAGACAGAGTGTAGATATGAGCGAGATATATGTTAAACATAAATTAGCTTATATAACCCTATCTTCAAAAGTGGATCAAAACTAGAGGCAAGCAATTATAGACCTGTTAGTCTAACATCACATATTATGAAAGTGTATGAGAGGGTAATAAAAAAGAAAATAATGAACCATTTGGTCAAAAATAATTTGTTTAATATGGGTCAACACGGTTTCGTACCTGGAAAAAGTACACAGACCCAACTGATAGCACACTATGAAAACATATACAAAAATATGATAAATGAAAAAGACACAGATGTGATCTATCTAGATTTTGCTAAAGCGTTTGACAAGGTAGACCATAACATATTGGAGAAAAAAATGACAAAGCATAATATTGTGGGAAAGATAGGAAAATGGGTAAAAGAATTCCTGCAAAACAGAAAACAGATAGTGGTTGCAAATGACGAGAAATCAGATGAAGCCCAGGTAATATCTGGTGTGCCAAAAGGTACGGTATTAGCTGCACTGCTGTTTTTTATTATGATCTCAGACATAGACTGTGATGTTGAAAACTCCGTAGTGAGAAGTTTCGCCGATGACACAAGAATAAGTAGAGAAATTACTTGTGATGAAGATAGGAACTCACTACAAAGAGATCTAAACAAAATATATGAATGGGCAGAGATAAATAGGATGGTATTTAACTCCGATAAATTCGAATCAATAAATTATGGAAACAGAGAAGGAATGGTGTATGCATACAAGGGACCTAATAATGAGACAATCACAAACAAGGAAGCAATTAAAGACCTTGGTGTAATCTTAAATAGGAATATGTTATGCAACGACTAAATAGCAACACTGTTGGCTAAATGTAAAGCAAAAATGGGAATGTTATTCAGACACTTCAAAACAAGAAAAGCTGAACACATGATTATGCTTTACAAAACTTATGTGCGTAGTACACTCGAGTACTGCAATGTGATATGGTACCCACACTACCAAAAGGATATGGCGCAAATAGAGAGTGTACAAAGGTCCTATACTGCTAGAATAGAAGAAGTTAAGGACCTTGACTACTGGGAAAGACTGCAATTTTTAAAACTATACAGTCTAGAAAGGAGAAGAGAACGCTACATGATAATACAAGCATGGAAGCAAATAGAAGGAATTACTGAAAACATCATGGAGCTTAAAATATCAGAAAGAGCAAGCCGAGGTAGATTAATAGTGCCAAAAAATATTCCAGGTAAACTGAGAAAGGCGCACAGGACATTAATCCACTACGCACCAGCATCGATAATGCAGCGACTATTTAATGTGCTGCCAGCTCATCTAAGAAACATATCAGGAGTGAGCGTAGATGTGTTTAAGAATAAGCTCGATAAATACCTAAGATGCATCCCAGACCATCCAAGACTGGAAGATGCAAAATACACCGGAAGATGCATTAGCAACTCTCTGGTGGATATACGAGGTGCCTCACACTGAGGGACCTGGGGGAACCCAAACAAAAAATAAGGTAAGGTAAGGTAAGGCATGAAGAAAGATAAAAGTCAATAACAATTCTTCTGCACTTATACACGTCGAATTCTGGTTTTTTGTGCTTAGATTTGAAATCAACCTATTTTCACCATCATAGCTAATTGGAATTTTGTTCCTTGGCATTCGATTAATGATGAATTTTGCACATTTAGACGTGTTTTTCATATTCAAATAAGCCATAAAGTTTTTATATATTAATGTCTGGATTCTCTTAAGGACCTCAGGATCAGAGCCCCAGGCGAAATTACACAAAGCCAAGAGCTTGTGACCGTCCGGGAGTCGAACCCTGGTCTAGCAAGCTTGTGTAGACAGTGCTTTACCACTTGGCCACAAAGAAAGATACAGTTAAGGACAATTCTTCTCTACTTATACCCGTCGAATTCAGGTTTTTTTGTACTTAGAACTGATATCAATCCATCTTCACCATCGCAGGTAATTGGTACTTTGTTACCTTGCATTCGATTAATGATATATTTTTCTCATTGAGATATGTTTTTCATATTCAAATAAGCCATATAATTTTGATATATCAATGTCTGGATTCTCTTAATGACATCGAGATCAGAGCTCCAGGCGAAATCACACAAAGACAGGAGCTTATGACTGGCCAGGAGTCGAACACTGGTCCAGCAAGCTTGTATAGACAGTGACTTATCACACAAACATACATATATATATGCATTTTTATATATATATATATATATATATATATATATATATATATATATATATATATATATATATTTATGCATACATACATACATACATACAAATAAAGGTAATGTATATTTGCGATTGTGTTCCCCTTTCATACACATTTATTTTCAGAATCTCTATAGCGTACAAGTAGAATACTTCAACATATTCCTTTGATAGTATTAATTGGAAGTCTTTAAATTTTCAACTTTATTATAATTAATCACTTGATACTTTTTACTTTATTATACTCATATAGAAATTATTGTAATCACAAGTATTAAGCTTAGCTTATCGGAAATAGATTCCATATTGTAAAATAAAAAAGCTAGAACTCAAGATTATAACCGAATTCTTATATGAAGATACAGTGACTGTCATGCCTGTTGAAAACAAAAAAATAATCGTACCCTGAGAGAGAGAGAGAGAGAGAGAGAGAGAGAGAGAGAGAGAGAGAGAGAGGGGGGGGGGGAGAGAATATCCCCTTCTTTCGTGAGATCAGCCACGTGCCTCTTCTGAATCCTTTTAACTACAATTCCCACAAAAAACAAATATCTGAATAGGTAAAATGTGAATATCTCAGACGACCGAGGGATAAGGGACAAAGAAATATCAATGGCCCTAA
>NC_090750.1:9889710-9947210 GCF_036898095.1 Palaemon carinicauda
ATATATACATATATATATATATATATATATGTAGATGTATGCGTATATACTATATATATATATATATATATATATAAATATATATATATATATATATATGTAGATCTATGCGTATATACTATATATATATATATATATATATATATTATTTCAAAATTCAACTAGGTTCAGGATAATGAAACTGTTTTGTCTTATGTATTTAATTTAGATTATTTCCTATCAACATTTTTGTAGTTCAGGTGAATACAAGGTCTTCTTAATGATTATGAATAACCATTTAGCCTAATCGTGATTAACTCTACGTTCCCAACGTAATATTCGTCCCGAGTTACACCTATCTAATGATATTTTACTGATGGCTATATTTTTATTGTATTTGAGTTCATGATGAAATGTTAATATCCATTTTACAGTTCTTAAAAATGTATAACTGAAAATAAAGGGAAATGAGGTTATGGAGTCGGTCAAAAAGACATGTTAACTGCATTTACGTTTGATTTTTAAATGACATATTCACTTATTTGTTGGAAAAATAACTTACTTATAAAGGAAATAACAAATGCTAATAACTTGTAGAACCATACATTACTCATATGCAGCAGATTTCAGGGATTATTATTATTATTATTATTATTATTATTATTATTATTATTATTATTATTATTATTATTATTATTATTATTATTATTACCTGGAAGTCACCCCTGTTTCATACACTTCTCACTGAAGATTTTACCAGCTTCAGTGGCGTTGATTTTGTACCACCTACGCTCAGAGGGATCAATCTACGACCGACATCTGAATTGACTACCACCCCAACCTGTATAAATAGATCCAGCCGAGCCTACATCATTCAGCTTCTAGCCTGAGGATGAGAATAAACACCTGACACCCTCTTGAAATGTTTACACTCAACTCTTTTGTACACTGTACTTGACATGTTTACTTTTAGTAAATATTATTTTTTTTTAAATCTTATAATAATTTTCTGCATATATTGCTCCCCTTCCTATCGGTGACTAATATAGCACAGTTACAGGAAGAATGCAGTATTATTGAGAGAAGGAAAATTAGAGCCATTAAAAATCACAACAACAGAATCAACGCCACTGACTCCGTCAACGAAATTGGAGGAGATTATGTTTTCACCCCTGTTTGTGTTTTTGTTGGATTGTTTAATGAATAGCTTCCTGGCCCTAATTCTAATAGTACAGTAATGGAACTTGCAGTGATTAAATGGTATGTAAAAAGTTGGAAATTATTAAATTTTGGAAGGTGAAGGTCACATTTCAAGGTCACGGTTAAGTAAAATATTCAGTTCACGTAATCGACCATAAGTCTGAATATAGTTGTCAGACTTCAAATTCGATTTATATATGAGAGTATGAAAATCTTCCCCAATTATTACATGTTGAAGTCAAAGTCCAAGGATGAATCTAAGTAAAAGCTCAAATTCCGTTCATCAACCATACGCATAAAATTTTAATCGTAAAGTATTAAGACCTTCTGGGATTTCAAACTCTTATGTAATGAGCTCGAAATAAATTAATTTTGGAAGGTCATATATCAAGGTCATGGACGAGTGTTTTTTTCCATATCAAGTAATCAGCCATAAGTTTGGACATCGTTGTCACAGAGATTTCAAACTTAGTTCATATTTGAGTGTATGAAAATCGACGCTAACGAGAAATAAGCAGCCGTGACGGAGGTCTGCGTGCCCATCTGTTATTATTATTATTATTATTATTATTATTATTATTATTATTATTATTGTTGTTGTCGTTGTTGTTGTTGTTGTTGTTGTTATCACTACTAGCAACAGAGCTACAACCTTAGTTGCAGATCAGAATATGGAAATTGAGAAGTATCGAATGAACTCTAAACGAGAAATGAAATCATACTTACCAAACTTGACTATTGAATCTAGTCTTACTGAGTAAAAATAATTCAGCTATCGGTGTGCTTTTAATTAGGATTAAGCGATACTTCAAGTGATTTTGATATTCTTTATCCATTTGAAGCACTAAAGTAATTCAAAATTAGAGACACAAACAAAGAGGACGAAATTCTTTTTTTAACTAATATTGGAAGAAACGCAAAGTTTTATGAATAAAAATAAAAGAAGTAAAATCAGATTTATTGTTATATAGTTTTCAAGATCCCAGGCTCCTTGTGACCAGCTGCCGACCACAGAAGCTGACACTCCTCCCACACCCCAACCCAATCTAAAGGTCTGTTGAACATTTCTATACAATAATTACCTGGTTGAAATTCCAGTGACGCTGGCCTTTTAAAAACAGATCTTTTTGAATAAGCAATTCATATAAATGTATCAATAGAATAACTATATATTTAAATCCAGGAGGAGATAGAGCAAAATTTTGCTGGTTAATATGGGAAATATTCAATATAAAAGAAAAAATTACAATGGCGGCCTGTTAAATTTTTATGATTAATAGGTCACAAAATATTAAACACTTCCGAGCACGACCGTCAGTTTATTATTATTTTTTTTTTTTCATATCTCTGTCTCAGTCTCCATATTCTTCTGTCCTTAAAGGTATTAGAACCTTTTCAATGTGTATCAAAACTATTCGCACACAAATTGCTGTTGAATAAACGCTGTCGGATTTTTATAGCAATTTTGAATAATTTTTGTGATTGCATAAAATTTTCTTCCATTCAAATATCCAAACAGCCGTTCATTAGAATGTCATAACAATCTTCGCAGTTCTTAATTCAATTTCTAATATTTTTGAAAAATTATTATAATAATCTTATGAAATTTGGAGAATTACCTATAGTATATTAGGATAAATTTATACGAGTATTCTATATGTATATATGTCGCCTTTTACGATGACGCAAAATATTTCAGCTGAGTTTTAAACATATCACCTACCATAATATTAAGGAATGAGAGCTAGATTAGGTAGGTAGTGAGAAAGTGAACTATAACTTCTAAATACATTTGTGTTGAATAAGATTAATGAAAAAATTTTATTATGTAACTAATCTTTAGGAAAGTATGTATGTGAAGAATGGAGTTTTTATTCATAAAAAAGTGATTTTCTAATATTACGTATATCATTACCCTTAAAATTATATATTTCTATCTTACTGCTATGCCACGTCATACCTAACGAAGAACAAGAATTTACTTTTCATATATGTGCTTTTGAATGGAAAAAAATAGTAACTGAAATGGCAGACCTTTCTACTGAAATCATCTAATAACAAACACTTTAACATTTTCCTAAACGTCCCCTGCAGCTAAATTCACTAAAATACACTACAAGAAAATATAATTTTTACTTCATTATTTCTAACGCTTAAATAAAAAATAATAATAGAAGAATCTAACGAACTATATATTCTTTAAACTTTATGGTGATTTCCAAGTATTACAGCTACCCTACATAAGAGGGGGGAAAGAAATACGGAATTTAAGTTAACTATCCACTTGTCGTAAGACGGTGAACGAGACCACTTTATCGCAAATGTCTAGCTGATCATTGTTTTGATAATTCATAATTCAACCAAATAGTTAGTTGACAATAACTTTATATACAGGATGAAGGTCTTTACTGATACCAAACCAATAACCCTTTTATTTCCGATACTCGATTCATCATTTAGTTTTACTATGTCCATTGCTTCTCAAAGAATATCCAATATTCATGATTACCGTATATGCGAAATTAAAAAAAAAAAATTTACAATCTTTTAACAAATGTGTCTTCAATATTGATGATGTGATTTTTTTTTCTTTCATAGTTATAGATAGATAGATAGATAGATAGATAGATAGATATATAGATAGATAGATAGATAGATAGATAGATAGATAGATAGATATATAGATAGATAGATATTTTATTGACCACAACATATACAGCTCATATTTACAATAATTATTTACTTCTGGTCCAAATAAAGACAAAATACTACACTTGACAATACAATACATTTTATACACAAAGCTAAGAATAACAGGTTTTTAACGTATACAAAACATTATTTTGTGAACATGTGCCAGTAATAAAACAAACGCTAGTAGTTATAAAAAAAGAAAAAAAATTAACAACCAAATCTGGCATTTCTATACAAAATCATACTCCAAAAAGCTGTTTTTTCCTTAATTCAGAAATATTCACATATATTCACTAATAATCGTAGAGGATTAAGCTAATAATCTTACATTGCTCTGCCAGGGTTCGCTGATCTGAAAATATATCCCTCATGTTAGAAAAATTATAAGTATCTCTGATATTTTGTGTCCTTGAGCATATTTGTGTTACGTGTACTTCTGTCTGAATGGCTCCACTGGAACACAGTCGCTCCTCCAAAGGCCTCTCCCCATCCTACCCCACCTACCTACTTCCACCGCCAGCTAGTGAGATGCAATCCTGAACCTAGTAAATGAGACTCTAGCTATCTCAGAAACATTATGCCTAACAGAATTGATGTCATGAACTAAGAGATCTGGATTGACTTCAATTTATGTGTTACTTTTCTTGAGGAGTCAGAATTAATGATATTACCCCTGAGTGTCTCCATTGCAATTTCTACGTCATCTCTACTATCATTAATCAGTCCTTCTATGTAAGTCTTGGTGTTATACCTGGCTCCTAATACGGTCTTAATTGAAAATATCAAAGGGTCACCATCCATCGAAGTCCTCTCTCTCCACATCTTACCAAAAAACTTTCTCTGTTTGCTACGAACAAGATACCGCAATGGCGGATACCCTGATTCAATATAACATAATTCATTACATGTTGCCTTCCTAACGCTAAGCAATAGTTTTAATCCCCAGTTATATAGCTTAACTACCGGCTTCAAGTCTGCATTCAACCATGATTCACACCCATACAGGATAGCTGACATCAAAGCCGCATCAAAAACTCTTTTTTAACAATAAATGGTATATCATTATTTTTATTCATAAACGAAACAAATTTATTGATATGTGGCATCCTAGATCGAGCATGGGCCGCGACAGATGAAGACCCATAGCTATCTGCAGTAAAAACTGATCCCAAATATACATATTGTGAGCAGGATTCTACTGTAAGGCCATCGATCTCAATTGGGCTATTGTCTTGTGCTGTTCCACTAATAACAAAAAACTTAGTTTTCCCTGCAATAGTTTTTATCCCATAAGTGTGACAATAATGCTTCAATAGTGTTATTTTATGGATGACAGCTTCTCTGGTAGTTGCACGGAGAACTCTATCATCCATTAACACTAATAAATGGAACCATGATGAAAAACCATCAGGATTGCAAATATTCTTGATAAGCTTAATGAGATCATTAATGTACAAAATGAAAAGAAGGCACGATGTAAAGCTTCCCTGACGAACTCCCATAGTAGTAGTTAGTAGCAGTACCCTTTATGTGTATTGTCCACGAAACGATTAGGGAAATCTCTTACAATCCTGGAGCTATTGATTATTTATTTCTTCTTACAGATCCCTCATTTTTTTAGCAATTTCATGAGTAGTCATACATACATACGCCTGTCAAAAACCAGTTATCATTTACACAATGTCTCTTGTTGTTAAAAGTTTTCACTATCGGTTTTCAATAGATTTAATGTCTCCTCTTTATCAATAGTAACAAAATTTCTGTGTCTTTGTTGATAATATTTTTCAAGACTCTGGCGCGTTTATTTTAATGGGTAGAAGAATGCAATTTGCCAAGGGAGAGGGAAAAAGACGTAGATGATGGTTATCTATTTATAGGGTGTCTAGAAAATCCCCCCCCCTCTCTCTCTCTCTCTCTCTCCTCTCTCTATCTCTCTCTCTCTCTCTCTCTTAAAATATACCACAATTGTTGAAACCACCATCAAAGCAATCACTTTTTATTGGAAACTAACCTAATGTTCCATTTTCATCTTGGGGCCAAAGCTTATCTCGAAGTACCACCACTATTCTTGATAAATATATATATATATATATATATATACGTATATATATATATATATATATATGTACACACACATATATATATACATATATATACATATATATTTATATATACATATATATATATATATATATATGTGTGTGTGTGTATATAAGTATGTATGTAAGTATATATATATATATATATATATACATATATTTATGTATATATGTATATATATATACATATATATATATAAATATATGTATATATATATATATATATATATAAATATATATATATGTATAATTATATATATATATATATACATATACATATATATATATATATATATATACAGTATGTTTATATATATATATATATATATATACATATATATAAAAGTATATACATATATAATAATTTATATATATATATATATATATATATATTAATGGTGCAAGTTTTCTTAAAATATTTTCTTTTTATTATTTATTCTGTAGTTTTACTTCATTTTCTCGCGCTTCCTCACTAAGTTATATCTCGCAGCTGGTAACATTGGCCCTATAATATTTTGCTTTTCCAATTAGGATTATAGCTTAGTTTGTAATAATATATGTAAATGTATATATATATATATATATATATTGATAAATTTTGCACATTTTTACGTGTTTTTCATATTCAAATAAGCCATATATATTTTTGATATATTAATGTCTGGATTCTCTTAACGACCTCGGGATCAAAGCCCCAGGCGAAATCACACAAAGACAAGAGCTTGGCTCCGGCCGGGAATCGAACCCTGGTCGGCAAGCTTATATAGACAGTGACTAACCCTTTCTTCGTGGCCGAATGGGTTAGTCACTGTCTATATAGGCTTGCCGACCAGGGTTCGATTCCCGGCCGGAGCCAAGCTCTTGTCTTTGTGTGATTTCGCCTGGGGCTTTGATCCCGAGGTCGTTAAGAGAATCCAGACATTAATGTATCAAAAATATATATGGCTTATTTGAATATATATATATATATATTATATACATATATAAATATATAAATATATATATATATAAATATATATATATATATAAATATATATTATTACAAACTAAGCTATAATCCTAATTGGAAAAAACAAAATGCTATAGTGCCAATGGTACCAGCTGCGAGAAATAACCCAGTGAGGAAGCGCGAAAATGAAGAAAAACTACAGAATAAGTAATAAAAAAAATATTTTAAGAAACTCTCCACGATTAAATTTGCCCCTTACATAGCCTATATAAACACTATGAAATATAAATAAAAAACAAGTGGAAGAGAAATAAGATAGAACAAAATGCCCAAGGGTACCTTAAAGCAACCGTACTCTAATCCAATACAGTGGAAGGCAATGGTACAGAAGCAATAGCACTATCCAAGACTCTTATATCAATACTTGCTAAGCTACAACCCTGGTTGGAAAAGCAGAATGCTATAAGCCCGAGGACTCCAACAGGGAAATTAGCCTAGTGATGAAATGAAATAAGGAAACTATAATTAAGTAATTAACAAATAAATAAGATATTCTAATTTCAGCAACAACATTAGAACAAATATTTCATATATAAACTAAAGATAAAAAAAAAAACAAGAGGAAGAGAAATAAGATAGAATAGTGTGCCCATGTGTACCCTCAGCAAGGGAGCTCTACCCCAAGACAGTAAGAGATCATGGTACAAAGGATATTGCACTGTCCAAGAAGAGAGAACACTGGTTTGATTTTGGAGTGTCCTTCTCAAAGAAGAGCTGCTTACCATAGCTAAAACGTCTCTTTATTACCCTAATCAAGAGGAAAGTACCCAATGAATAATTATATCATAGTGAATAGTCCCTTCAGCAAGGAAGAATTGTTTGGTAATCTCTGTATTGTTATGTGTTTGGGGACAGAGGAGAATGTAAGGAATAGGCCACACTATTCGATGCATGTGTAGGAAAATGGAAAATAAGCTGTAACAGAGAGAAGGATCCAATACAGTACTGTGTGGTCAGTGAAAGGGCCCAATAATCCTCTAGTGGTAGTATCTAAACGGGAAAATAAAATGGTTTTATTTGGCATGCCTTTCTCCTAGAACAGCTGCTTACTATACCTGAAGAGTTTCTTCTACCCTTACCAAGAGGAAAGTAGTCATTTTCTGAGTGGGATACCTTAAGGATGTGAAAGGTTTTGAGCATTGCAATGATCAGCAAATCTATACTACTCAGGGCCACCCATACTAGGTTTGTTTGCTGTGACGATCGAACAAAAATGTCCCGCAATCACCAATCCTTTGTGGCTAACGTGGTGATAGAAACTGGCTAAAGCACAGATGTATATTTCACAAGCATGGCTCCGCACCGAGAGTCCAGTGGCAGTGGAAAAACTACCTTATGTGGCGGGCAGCTACATTCCATTGCAGGGGTTCCAAAAATCTCTGGACTAGAACAGGCCATCTTTGTGAACTGAACCTTGCAACATACAACATCAGGACCCCGCCTAGGGAAGATATTGCTGTGTTACTACAGTAGAAGAGCTGGAAGATATAACTTGGGTTATAATAGGATTGGTTGAAATTAGAAGAACTCAAAAATTTTATATAAGTTAAAAGAGGGCCATATAATTTTCTTCACTGGACATGGAAAGAAACTAAGAAAATACAGTGGATGTTCCTATTAATAAAGATTATGCAGGTAATATAGAAAAATTCTGTAGCACATGTGATAGAATTGCAGGATTAATATTGAAACTAAGAAAAATTTATAAATTGAAGATTATTCCAATACATCACCCACCAACAACATCCCATACAAAGGAAGATATAAAAAATTTTTTATGAAGATCTGGAGATATTTATGAAAAAAACAAATGTGTCAATTTATATTTGTTATAGGTGATGTCTATGCTAAAGCAGGTCAAAAGAAGAGAGGAAAATCAGCAGTAGGTAAATTTGGAGTAGGTATAAGGAATGATAGAGGAGAAATACTTGTAGATTTTGATGAAAAAAAAATAAAATGTTAAAACAATAGTCACCTTTTATAAAAAAAAAAAAAACATGGAAAACGGACATGGGGAAGCCGACATGGAGAAATGAAAGATTAAATATATTAATTCTCAGTAAAAAAAAAAATAGTTAAAGATATAACAATGTTAACCAAGTTTGAGTCAAGTGATCATAGAGAAGGGAGAAGCAAACTTTGTTAAGATGTAAGGAAAGAGATAGAAAATTAATTCTAAGATAGAAAATATGCGCTCCCATAATAAGAGAACAAATCTCATGAGTTTAGTTTAGCAATACAAAATAATTACTCCTAGCAGCAGGATTAAATGAAAGCAGGTAAAGAAATACAATTTAATTTTGAAAAGATAGTGTATTAGAATCAGCTCAAGATATAGGTGGCAGAATTCTTAAACAAGATCAAGGAAAGCTATCAGAAAAGATAAAAAAAAACCCAATGAAGAAAATATTGAACCTTATAAATCTGGCATAACTATCAAAAACAATGAATAAACTAAAAAAAAAAAAAAAAAGATATTCGCAAACACAATCACACCAAAATGGAGGAAACACTAAAGGAAGGATGAAGTATCATAATGATGAAAAGAAGAATTGGAACAGGACCTAAACAGATGTTTTCTGTAACGGACAAAAAAGGGAAACAGTAGGCACAAAAGAGATGGAGTGATGAAATTTTCAGCGATTTTTTATATAATGCTGTACAATAGTGATATTCAAAATAACTTCACCGCTAGTAATAAGAACACCTGAGCCAGTACAAAGGTAATAGTAGGAGAAGTGATGAAAGCATTAAAAGGCAGGAAAAGAGGCAAAGTTGCATATGGCTAAACAATTACTTAATAACAGATAAAGGAGATTCCATCGATGTAAAATTGTCTGAACTCTACACCAAATGTTTGCTAGAATGCTCTATACCTACAGTTTGGAAAAACTCTATCATTATAATGATTCACAAAACGGGAATCACAAAAGACCTGAAAAATTACCTCCCAATAAGTTTACTCTCCTTAATATACATATTTACAAAGATCATATTAGTCCAAATAGAAGACAACTATTCTTTATTCAACCAAGAGAACAGAAAGGCTTTTGAAATGGATATTCAACAACTGACCATATCCAAGTATTAAACAGCTAATGTTGAAATCAACAAAATAGGACAAACCACTATGTTAGTAATTTGTAGACTATGAGAAAGCTTTTGATTCTGTCAAAACATCAGCAGTAATTGAAGCCCTTCAAAAACAAGAAATATAAAACCTTATGTTAAAACACGTTAAAATGTTTGTACTGGAAGTACAGTAAACCTAAAACTACATAAGGATCGACAGAAAATTCATATTAAGAAAAGAGTTAAACGTGGAGACCCCATCTCTTCTGAATTATTAACAGCATGCCTGGACCTTTTTTTTTAAGCCTTTAGATTGGGAAAATGTAGGAATTAATATTATTTGGGGGATACCTAAACAACTCAGGATTGGCAATGACAGAGCTGTGTTTAGTGAATCATGTGAGGAAAGGAAAAATATGATAGAAGATTTCAATAGAAAAAGCAGAAATGTAGGAGCAGAAACGAATATGAGTAATATTAGGGTGTTGCTCAATGAAAATGCAGAGAAGACAGATAAGAGTTATGGATGCGTCTATAGAGACTCTTGTTGAATTTAAGTACTTAGGACAGAAAGTGTTTCCCCAGGACACGAGATCAAAATTAAAAGATGGATAAGCATGGGAAGGAGAGCATTTGGCAAACAAATGGAGATTTTAAAAATAAAAACTATATTTTCTCTAAATAGGGAAAGTATGGATTGAGATGATCCTACCATTATCAACTTATGCATCAGAAACGTGGGACCTTACAAAAGCCTTGGAACCTAAGCTACTTGCAGATCAAACAGCTGTGCAAAGAACAATGATACAGAAAATTAAAAAAAGGATACGAGAGCAAACTAAAGTAGGGTATATTCCAGCAACATGTAAGAAGAAGGGGCAAGACATATAATGTGAATGCCAGACAATTTATGAACATTAAGGATAACATAATGGATTCCTCGAGGAGAGAAGACGTTGCTGAGTGAGGACGTGTTGCACTGAGGTCTGTTGAATTCTCGCCTTGAGCTCTGCATTAGCTTATATTTCTCGTTTGTGACATCTGAAAAATATTAGTTATTCCCATCGAAGGAATAAAGTGAGAAGGAAAATACTTCATGGCTTGTTGTCCCCTGTGTGGATCAGCGAGGGAAGACATAAAAATGTCGTTAGGATGTGAATGTAAAATGTTTTACTACGGGGAGTGTGTGTTCTAAAGGCAATCATCACTGATGAAGACTTAATAAACTTTAAAAGGATTGGTCCACACTTCGTAGATGAAGCAAGAATAGCCATGACTATTATACAAAGAATGGTGGGGAGATTTATAATGAAAGACCTTAATTTAAACGAACGTGATGAGAAAATGACTGAATTGAAAATCCAAATTGCGGTGCTTACGTGTACGCAGCAAATTCCACCAAGACCACTGATCTCAATAAGAAAGTGGATAATCTAGTGCTGAATATGGAATGAATTAAGTTAACTGTTAAAATACTGATGGAACCAAACCCTGAGAAAATAACAAAGTTGAAATAAAACTCGACTGAAAATTAAATCGACTAAAGCATAAACTAAACTCATTGAGAGATAAAAAAATTAGGTAAAAATGCAAATGAAGACATGGAAATTCTTAATGAAAGTCAACTTCATATTATGCGGTCATAATAACCAACATTTGTTGTGCACTATCTTTGTTGACTGCCTTTTGACAGTGCCGAGTGAGTGTTGTGAACTCAAAGGCAGGATGCAATCAACTAAGTTTTATTAAGCAACACTCTTCTTTATACACAAAACCTCAAGGCAACAGGACATAACATGTTCGAGAGACAGACAATGTTCAGAGCAAAACCGGAGACATGATCATTCAGGTTCTTTTTAGTGCGAGGGAAGAGCACAGATAAAAGCATAATATATACAAAATAATTATGTACAATTGTGTGACACACGGTTGGTACATGGCTCCCCCCTTAAAAATGACATACTGTACTTGTTGAATAGGGCGCCCTAATCTAGAGAGGTGAACTGTAGGCGGGTCATATGGCAGAAGATAAGCAGGTTTTAGACGATAAATGGAGACCCAGTCTTCTTTGTCCCGAATGTTTAGTAGGAATGCTTTCGGACTGCGTCGGATCAAAAGGAAAGGGCCCGTGTAAGGGGGCGTTAGCGGTGGCTTGCTAGTGTCGTTGCGCAGTAAGACGTGCGTTACGGAGTGCAAGTCCGTTGGTATGTGATGCTTTGCTGGGGGCTTGTAAATTTTCCTACGATGTGACGTATGCGCTGGAGATCGTCGGAGGAGGTTGTAGAAGGAAAAAATTCGGCAGGGACGACCAACGGGTCGCCATACACCATTTCAGCTGCCGAGATGTCGAGGGCGTCTTTAGGAGTGGTCCTTAGTCTAAGAAGGACCCAGGGAAGCTGAGTAAACCAGTTGCAATCCTTGCAGCGGGACATCAAAGCTGCTTTGAGGGTGCGGTGAAAACGTTCAACCATTCCATTGGCAGCGGGGTTGTAGGCCGTTGTCTGATGTAGGGTGATGCCCAAGAGATTCGCTAATTATGTCCACAATTGAGAGGTGAAAGTGGTTCCCCTGTCAGAAGTAATATGCTCAGGGATACCGAATCTTGAAATCCATCCAGAGAGTAAGGCAGATGTACATGACGCGGACGTTGCAGTTTCCATGGGAATGGCTTCAGGCCAATGAGTGGAGCGGTCGATGACGGTAAACAGGTAACGATGTCTTTGTGATGTGGGTAGGGGGCTTACAACGTCGACATGAATGTGTACGAAACGACTCTAAGGTTAAGGAAAGGAGCCCACTTCTGAATCCGTGTGTCGATGTACTTTGGAAGTTAGGCAAGAAGTACAGGCGCGGACCCAATCCTTAGCATCCTTAGAAATGCCTTGCCAAATGAACTTTGCCCTCAGCAGCTGTGCAGTAGAACGGCACGAGGGATGTGAAAGGCCATGAAGGATTCAGCAGCTGTGCAGTAGAACGGCACGAGGGATGTGAAAGGCAGTGAATGAAATCAAACACCTGTCGGCGCATGGGAGCAGGAATCCAAGGTCGCGGTCTACCAGTACTGACGTCACAGAGGAGGGTGGTGTTGGAGTCTTCGAGGGGAAAATCTTCCCAACGGAGGGACGTGCAGGATGTCCTACAAGCTTGATACTCTGGATCCTGTCGTTGGGCTTCAGCCAGGGCGTTGTAATCCAATCCCAGTTGAATGGCAGCCATCGTGTTTCTTGACAGGGCATCGGCAACGGGATTCTTTTTCGCAGGGACGTATTGGAGGGTGCAATTGTATTCAGCCATAGCGGAGAGATGTCGGCATTGACGGGCGGACCAGGCGTCAGACTGTCGAGAAAAGGCGTGCACCAGAGGCATGTGGTCTGTGCGAATGACGAAGGGCATACCTTCTAAGAAATGGCGAAAGTGACGGACAGCCAAGTGCACCGCCAGCAATTCTCGATCGAAGGTAGAATAACCCGATTCTGCCTTGGACAGTTTTCTGCTGAAGAAGGCCAATGGGCGGGGTGAGCCTTTATCCACCTGCTCGAGTACTGCACCAATAGCGACGTCGTTGGCATCGGAGGAGAGAAGGAGAGGGGCGTGTGGGATAGGAAAAGTGAGAGCCGCAGCAGTTGATAGGGCCTTCTTTGCATTGCAGAAGGCTGCTTCTAGAAGGGGACCCCAATTCAGGTCCTTTGGCTTGCCCTTGAGGGAGGCGTAGAGGGGAGCAAGAGTGGCAGCAATGGCTGGCAGAAAACGGTGATAATAGTTGATCATGCCCAAGAATTCCTGCAGAGCTTTGACGGTCGAGGGCGCCTGGAAGTTTTGAACAGGCTGCTACCTTCTCAGGGAGGGGATGGACTCCTTCAGGAGTGATACGGTGCCCTAAGAACGACACTTCGTTGGCGCCAAAGGTACACTTGTCGTACCGGACTACAAGGCCGTTTTGTTGCAAGCGGTCGAGCACGATGCGCAGGTGACGGAGGTGTTCGTCTTTTGAGGAGGAGAACACAAGCATGTCGTCCACATAACATACACAGAAAGGGAGGTCCCCTAAGATGCCATTCATGAGACGTTGAAACGTTGCCCCAGCATTACGAAGGCCAAAACAGGAGTAATTGAAGGTGTATGTACCAAACGGAGTGGTGATGGGGGTCTTGGGGATGTCTTCTGGGTTCATAGGCACCTGATAATACCCCTTCAGGAGGTCGAGCGTAGAGAAAACCTTTGCTTTGTGCAGGTAGGAGGTCACGTCGGCAATGTTTGGGAGGGGGTAGTGATCCGGTTCTGTTTGCATGTTCAGGCGCCTGTAATCCCCGCAAAGACGGAGGGAGCCGTCTTTCTTCAGAACGATGTGTAAGAGTGACGACCATGGGCTGAAGGCCTTTTGGCAAAGGCCCATTTTCTCCATTTCTGCGAACGTCTGTTTGGGAGCTGCCAATCATTCCGGTGCCAGGCGTCTGAATTTTGCGAAGAATGGGGGTCCCGATGTCTTGATATGGTGATAAATACCATGCTTGGCAGGAACCTTGGGCGTTTGGCGAAGTTCTGGACGGAAAACTTCCAGGTACTACGTGAGGAGGTTGGCGTAGGCATCCGTGGGTGCGCTGATGTGGAGAGCGAGGTTAGAAAGGGCGGGTTGAAAAGGTGTCTACAAGTACGAGTCTGTGTTGACCAATCGTCGGTGGGCGACATCGACCAGAAGGTGGAAATCAGAGAGGAAATCCGCACCGAGGATTGGCATTGTGACGTCAGCAACGAGAAACTTCCAATTGAATTTACCGTTTCCGAACGTTAATGTGAGGTTCTCGTAACCGTAGGTGGGTATCGCAGATCCGTTGGCAGCTACCAAGCGGACGTCGGCAGATGTAGACAGACTACGTCGTGCCTTGAAGAGTTTCCTGGGCAAAAGAGAACGACAAGCACCCGTGTCTATCAAAAATCGCACGCTCGTTCATGCATCCGGTAAAAAGAAAACATTAGAAACATGGGAGGCCACCGCCACAAGCGATGGCCTACTTACACGTTTTTTGGCCACTGACAATCCTTGGCACATTTCTTCGCGGTTGCCCTGAATCTGAAGTGGTAATAGCAAAACTGCGGCGGATGGGAGGTAGTAAGGGGCTGTAGAAGTCGTTCGTTGGGGCGCGACCGATTGGTGGGTGGTGGGCGGCTTTGTCGCCGCTTCGGCACGTCACGTGGTAGGCGTGTATGTCCTATGGCATTCATGTCAGCTTCGGTTGACGTTGAATAGGCATCCTCGTCGTCAGGGGTGGAGGCAGCGTTGCCAGGTTGGCCTTTTTTGGGCCAAATAAAACTCCAAATTTGCAAATTTGGCCATTTTTCGTGCTAGATACCTAAATTTGGCCTATTTGAAATTGTTTAACCTTGAATGCTATATTTTCGGCCTTTTTTTTACTATTTGGTTGGTCTTTTAAAGCTGCAGTTCATCTGACGTTGGGCTTTTCTCATTTGGAAAACCTGGCAACCCTGGGTGGAGGCGTTGATGGAGGTCTTGAAGTGGCTGTCCATAAGGGCGTCGGCTTTGGTCATCAAGTCCTTTATGGGTAAACTATCGACATCGGGTATGGCAGCGCGTACAGGTTCGGGTAAACGGCGTATCCAAAGGGCACAAAGTAGGTTCACCTCATGAGGAGTGCCGTCTGCGGCAGGTTGAAGGCAAGTGATACTGGTCATTTCCCTGAGGGCAAGCGAAGCCCTTTGGTCCCCCAACGGTTGTTACGAGAGGTGAAAAATCTTTGCTATATGGGCGGCTGGCGACGGCGAGTACTGCTGCAGAAGGTATGTTTTGAGGGCGTCATACGCTGTTGGGGTGTCTCCTTGTTCACAAAGCTAGTCGGATATTTCTGGGAAGGTGTCCTCGGGTATCGCCGCGAGAACATAATCCGCTTTGGTAGTTGAGCGAGTCACGGCCCTGATACGAAACTGGACTTCTGCGCGCTGAAACCAAGCAAACGCCTCTCCGCTGGCGAACGGTTTCAATGGGGCGGCCGCAGCGCCAACTGCTGTAGTAGAGTCCGTCCCCGTCATAGTACCAACGATGGAGAGGCGAGGGAGGTGGGGGTGGAAGGCAGTGAGAGCGAGTCGACTTCCGGGGTCACCAACGTGACTGTGCCGAGTGAGGGTTGTGAACTCAAAGGCAGGATGCAATCAACTGAGTATTATTAAGGAACACTCTTCTTTATATACAAAACCTCAAGGCAACAGGACATAACATGTTCAAGAGACAATGTTCAGAGCAAAACCGGAGACATGATCATTCAGGTTCTTTTTAGTGTGAGGGAAGAGCGCAGATACAAGCATAATATATACAAAATAATTATGTACAATTGTGTGACATGGTTGGTACAGCCTTATGACCATATACAATAGGGTGAGTAAAAGTGTCCACAGATGGAAAAGACTATAATTGTTATAGGCCTTTCGCATCGGTCTGATGGGGAGACTTTAGAGAAAAAGAGGGAAAAATACGCAAAAAAAATGGTGGATTCGGTTAAAAACTGAAAGAACGTGGTAAAATACAAAAGGGAAATATGTTAATATAATTATCTACTAAGAAGGAAAATAAATGCGAATACTATATGAGAAAGGCCGTGAAACGGCAACAGACATAAATGACTTATATCGTCTCCTAAATGGAATAATGTGAGGTGTTAATAAAAAAAAAGGCTACCAGAGGGGTGCAGTGACTAGGAACTAGGAAATATTCTTTTTATTATTCGTTAAATACGAACTAGAAAATATAATTAGGTCATTTACTTTTACAAAAAAAAAAATATTCAACATCTGATAGGTGCCACAAAAGATACATAGATAAAATAATTGAGATTCAATAATATAACACAAGACGATGTCACCAGGATTATCTAGGAAACAAAGAAAACAAACTGTGCGATCGATTCAATGCTAATATCTTTCAGTATATAGCAAATACATTGAAGAGATATGTCTTTGCCAAAGGTTGAGCCAAGTGACTAAAAAATGGCGAAGAGCCTAATTTATTTCCAGATCCAAGGGTAGGAAGAGAAAAGAAATTCTAAGAAAGAAAATACACTCCTGTAGCAAGACGAAATTCTAATGCGTATAGTTTAACAATACAAAATAGTTACTTCCAGCTACAAGACATAGTGGAAGCAAGTAACAAAGAATAAGTGAGCAATTAAAAAAAAATAGGGATCAGCACATGAGATATATGGAAAAGTTCCTAAACAGGATCAAGAAAAACTATCTGAAAAAAAAAAAACAATAAAGATAGGACGGGAAATAATAGTAAAATCTAGGAGAGATGCAATAGAATTAAGAAAATATTCAAACAATAAATAAAATAAAATCCGAAGTCATTCTTACACAGAATCGGAGCAAAATTGAGAAAACAAAAACGAAAGGACGAAGCAAAATAATTGATGAGAAGAATAATTAGAACAAGGTGCCAACATATGTTTCCTTCAAAGGATGAAATTGGAAAAATTATCAACAAAATTGAATGAGGGCTAAAAATTGCAGAGTATTTCTTTAAAGTGATATTAGAAATAATTTTGCAATGCAAATAGTAAACCGCTTAAGCCTGTACCAAACATAATAGTAGGATAAGTAAAGAAAACATCAAAAGTGAAGATGATGATATCGTCTCATCACGTGAATTTTTCTATATTTGGTTTCTCTGTGCTTGTTTTTGTGAAATGGAAAGAAAGAGAAAAAGAACCAAACAGGCTTAAAACAGAAAACGTGAGGTGCAGTTGTAATGAAGTCTGCTTAATTCTTGGGTGATTTTAATGTATATGCTTAATCTGTGTTCTATATCTTCACTTTTCCTGTGTAACAAAGAGGGGTAGCTTGTAGGGGGTAATCTTTCTCGTAAGAAAGTAGATTTATTCTATGTGTGGATTTAAAGGTTTATTTTTTATTTTTATCAAAGCTTTCTGGATCCCACCAATGACTGCTCTTATGAGATAAAATGCTTTTATTTAAAATATAGTACTAGCTGTACTATTTCTTCATTTATCGATAACTATATATGTCAAAATTTAATGAACACAATATACGTACAGTGTTAAATTTATAAAAATTCTTATCTCGTTTTAAAATTTGTGCCTATTTCTAAAAATATTTTAACATTCATGAGTGGCTTTATGTGAACGAGTTCCTAATTAGTTCCAAATGGTCAACAGTATAATTGACTTTAGGTTTGTGAAACTATGGAATCAGAGGGCTACTAAGACATACACACACACACACACACACACACACACACACACACACACATATATATATATATATATATATATATATATATATATATATATATATATATATATATATATATATATATATATATATATATATATATAAATGACCTATCACCAACTCACTTGTCAGTTTCAAACAGTAAATAGGAGTAACCTCATCACCTCCTTTTCGTTCAAAATAACAGAATCTCCTATGCGAGACTGTTCCTCCATCGGGTGTATGCTTCGCGTCACCAAACTATGATTGCATCGTATGTTGCTTAATTTAATATCTTTCTCGGGATCTGCTCGTTCCCTTCCGAAGCAACTAAAATTCCTTCATAGATACATGGTTTAAAGGCATCCACGCTGTTTGGGGTTGTCCTGTTTGTCGTGTAAACATTAGCTGGTTTATTTTCCTCGTCGACCTTTTTCGTTTGATTCTTCATCTTAATATTCTGTGGAGATGAAATACCCTTTACCACTTGGCCAACTGCTTTCGGTTGGTTCGACCAACAATTCTTGCTGATATGGCCTTTATTTGTCAGACTTATAATAGTCGTAATTATTCTTCTACATATCTTTCACAGCCCCTGAAGGAGGATGATTTGACGAGTGTTGCTGTGGTACTATCACATTCTGCGTTGGAATAGTCCGTGTGGTCCTTCTGCTTTAACTATTTAACTTGTTCGTATTGTTATAACTAAACGGGTTTCCATGATTTGGTGAATACTTGACACTTTGTCGGAACAACAGTTGAAACTTTATACCCCACGGGTGTTTACAGCTGATAATATTATAATCTTTATGTAATGAAGTGGTTCTATTAAGTTTCTCCACCTCTCTCTCTCTCTCAAGTATATTCGAATATGTTCAGGAATTTCTCATAAACATATTTCCAGCACTATTAGTTCTTCTCAATCAGCCCTATCTCTCACCTTTGTAGCCTTTATCCTTATCTTAAAACATCGTAGTAACATATGAGTGTAATCCAGGAAAGTAATTTTCTCGTTTTTCTGCATATTTTGGAATCATTAATTATAATACTCAGGGGTCTTCTGATACACTTGCAGCATACTCCTCTTAATTCCATGATACTCGTTTCCTCCGGTCCTGAGAGAAGGACTATTTCCTTTTCCAATGAGGATACTCTGTAATAACACAAGACATATATCTTCTGGTCATTCCATCGTCGACGGGACCGTTTCAAAATAACAGAAAAACTGATTGGGACCTTCCTCCGTGAATTTCAGGATCAACCTCTGTGCCTTTGCTGTATCAAAATAAGGGATTGTGCATAGTAGTGGTCATACTTATCCGAGTTGACGACAATCTTGTACGAGCATTCAACAGTTCCAATTCCCTTGCATGTCGTGCAATTTTTCCTGCTTTTTCTTCTGCAAGTCTTGCAGTTTCCCTCTCTCTCTCTCTCTCTCTCTCTCTCTCTCTCTCTCTCTCTCTCTCTCTCTCTCTCTCTCTCTCTCTCTCTCTCTCTCTCTCTCTCTCTTCCGGTTCCTTCCGTTCTGTCATCATCTTCAACTTACTCTGATTCTCTTCCACTGCAATTCGTCTGCTATCAGCGTGCACATTTTTTTCTGCTTTTGTTCCTTCAGTTTGTGGGTCAACTGATACTTGCTTCTCTAATAATTCTGCTTCAGCCTTCTCCAAAAGGTTGCGAGTTGCTGCAATATCTTCTTTCGGCAACTTTCCTGAATTTATCAACTTTTCTAAGGCTCAACACTTGATTTGAGCATTAATCATTATACGAGTTGCAAGACCACCTCATGCCATTTAAATAGCCAGCCAATGAGCTTTAGTTACATTAGATTCCAACAATTGGGTATTATAGCTCTCTTAAAAAAATATATATATATCCAAACAATGAACGAAATCCTATCAACCCTAAGGTGGTCAAAACTTTAATCCAAAATAGGACCCCGATATCAAAAATATTTAAGAGAGACTCGCTCGATCCCAAGGTCTGGGAACCAAAAAGTATATGTTACGACTAGCAAATACGTAAAATCCCGAGCTTCCAAACTCACCAGCTATATATTACAAAATCTGATACTTAAGAGAATACATCCAAGCTGAGAGTAATACGCAGCTCCAAGACGTTAATATATATGAATACTGTATATCTAGGGATCTCTTTATGTTATAGTCAAACAAAAGTGGGTGACTGCTTAAATTAAACCTGAATAATTCTTTAACCAACCTCTTACTTGGGTTCAAAGTCAGGGATATGAGCAAGTGTCTGGATTAATTATTGATGACCGAAATGATACAAACTTTACAAAAATATACATACACTATAAAAATAACAATTCAACGGTAGTACCAAAAATGAATCATGTGCTATTTAATTTTGAACGAGACCTTTGACTTATGACAAAATGACATTTCACGATTTATGCAATAACTTTTTTCACAAGAAATTGATTCATGAAAATATCAGATTTTGACAATTAATAAAAAAAGGGACAGTTAAACACTATAGAAACTAAACCATAATTACACTTACATATAATTAACTGTTACTCATACTTCCTTTGGGCTCATATATGGTTACCGAACAGTGAAGCGAAAAATAAATGCACTTTACTTTTTAATCAAATGACACAGGACCAGGCATAGAAAATTAATAGATTTTATAATATCAACAGTACTCACAAACACAAACGTTTTAAGAGAAACTACACACTCTACACGTATGAGAAAAAACATTTTTCACGTTTGAAAAGTAATACGTAAAAGCTGGATGCATGCTGGTGAGAGGAGTGTCAGACGTTGGCTCTTTCGGTAGGTCAGGCTGGATCTCTCTGTCCTCTTATGTAATGGCAAGCCCTTATATGTCATCGTAATAGATTCTGGAATTTTCCAAATAATCATTCACGAACCCTGTGTGCTTGGTCCGGGAGGGTCTCTCAAGATGTTTGGTTGCCAACTTGGCAGTTTGAAGTAGGGTTCTATCGTCGCTTGACGGGGCAACACTCCAAGTTAAGTCCACGCACCTCCTCCCGTAACATAAACAAAATTAATAACTATAGTCTAGAACATTCTTGCAACTTTGAACCACGTGGAAACATGATATAATCCCTAGCGCTTATACCTCGTTTGTTTGATACACACCTTTTAATGAGATTACATAACACTTTGTAACAAAACTGCATGAAATAAAAATTTAATTCTATAAAATACCGTAAATTTACCTATAGAAAACTGAACTGGGAATAAAAGCAAATAAATGATGACAGTATTATGTAATTTACATACATTTATCTAATCGTACATTTCTTAAATAGAGAAATGAAATATGTGAATAAAGTAAACTACTCTCATGTAGCCTAGCTTCGTAAAACAGCTCCCCGTAAAAAATGTTATATAATCCGTGCCTGAATCTACCAATTCAGCCCGAGATAAATAATTTGCGACCACGTTCTCCTTACCGGATATATGCTTTACATAAATACAATATGAATTTAAACATAAACACCATATAGATAAGCTTTTATTATTATTCTATATTTTACTAAATAAAAGTTAAGGGACTGGGACCTGAGTGAACCGTAACTTCTTCATTCTGTAGTCTATTTACATAAACTTCAAACTTCCCTATCACTGTGATTAGCACTAACAGTTCCTTTTCAACTGTCGAGTAGTCCTGTTGATGCTTCTTCAGATTCGATGACATAAAACAGACAGGGTGAAGAATTCCTTCCTCGCCTTCTTACAATAGGAAAGCCCCAATTCCATTGTCCGATGCATCGACTTGGATAAGGATTTTCTTGTAGAATTACGATGCCTGCAGTATCGGTTTTGAAGTTAATGTAATCTTTATCTTGTCGAAAGATTCTTGGTACTGGCTGGTCCATACAAACTTTTCCTTGGGCAGTTTGCAACAAATACTTCACTTCTTTTCTCAAAAATTTTTGGTGATACTGTGACATTTGATAAGCAGGTTGTTTTAATGGTCTGTCTATGGTTTTAAGGTGTATCTCATGGCTACTTAAGTTGGTTTGTTTTGGGATGTCTCAGACAAGTTCAGCGAAAATTGTAATCCACTCCCTTACTTCCTCTTGCTGCTCCTTATTAAAGTGAGTTAAATTCTTTTGTAAGTTAGAATAATTAATCACATTGCTTGTAGCTCCTACCTCATATCCATCGTCTTCTTCCGTGGATGGAAAGGTTTGCGCCATACACACCTCCGAAGCTTTGGTCTCGTTTTCGCTTAAGTATGCTATCAATAAGTCAGCATGTACCTTCCTTTGACTTTTCCTTCTTCTTAGTGTTACAATAACGTAGATCAGGTCACAGATCTTTTCCAAAACTAGGAATGGTCCTTGTAATTTGTTGGTGAGTCGGAATCTCCTTATAATGGTAAGAAATCCTACACATGTTGTCCTACCGCAAACTGTCTTCTCTTACTTTTCATATCAAACCTTTTATTTACTTTTCGTTGACTCGTTTTCAGGTTTTCAAGAAAAAACTTTCTTATTTCCACGATCCTTTTCATCAAGCTCGTAATAGAGTCTCTATCTGTTGCCTCTCGATCTTTCAATTTTTCTGGCAATAACTGAATCGATCCTCGTGCTTCTCATCCAATCACCATGTCATTCGGGCTACATCCCATGCTTTCTTGGTAAGCATTGCATACTTCAAATAACATCAAAGATAGTCCGATGTCCATTCATTTCCTGTTTCGTTGGAGAACTTTGTTAACATAGATTTAGGGTATGATGAAATCTTTCTAATGCACGTTAGGTCTCTGGGTGTAAGGCAGTAGACAGTTGTTGTCTCACATCCAACAGTTTTATTACCACTTGGAACAATTTTGTCGGGAAATTTATTCCTCGGTCACTCCAAACGTTTTCTGGAATACCAAACTTGGTAAAAAATTCTAGAAACTTTTTGGCAGTTACTTTGGGACTGATGTTCCTGATGGGTAGGGTATGGGTTGTGGGTATCTTGTCACTAGACACATCAAAGTTAACATATATACGTGGCCTTCCTTCGTTCTCAGTAATGGCCCATCAATGTTGATCATCACCTTCCTGAAGGAATCTCCTCGTGCTTCAATCGTATGTAAGGGAGCCTTCTTGATTTACTTGTTTGGCTTTCACGCCATGTGACAATCGTGGTATGCATGGTAACACTGGCTCACATCCTTATGCATGCCAGGCCATAAAAAGTGTCTCATAATCTTTTCTGTCGTCTTTCTTATTTTCATCTGTCCCTTGTTATGTGCCACTGTGATCACTTGTCTTCTCAGCGTAACGGAAATCAATATCTGATGGTATATGTCTTATTTGACAATCCCACAGATATTGTCGGGTCTACGCTTCATCATAAGCAATCCATCCTTGAAGTAATATCAGGTGGGAGACTGCTTATTTCCGTCTCATTCATCACAGGGTACATTAATTAAATTATCGTCGCATCTTTCTGTTGCAATCCTATCAGCCTGTCTTCCTGTTCATTCGTCTGTCGTTCCTTTTCTCTCGGGCTCTCTCGGGAACTCTCCTCTTGCGTATAATCATTGGAAACCTCTTCTTCTGGAAACAAATCATCTCTGTCTTCTTCTGCAGCAACTTTCTTCGTCATACTTCTAGTTATCACACAAATAGGAAACAGTCCCATTTAGCCCTTCTTGGGTTCAGTCGTAGCTCTATACTTTAGCGGTTTCTCCGTTACAATAGAACAAGGCAAAAACCATTCTCCAGCAACCTCATTTCCCAGTAGGACTTCTACTCCTATGAAAGCCAATGAATCCTTTACTGCAAAATCAAAATAACCTGTTACCAACTCATATGACAGTTTCAAACAGCAAATAGGAGTAACCTTCCCACCTCCTATCTTGTTCAAAATGACAGAATCTCCTGTGCCAGACTGTTCGACCAGCGGGTGTACGCCTCGCATCACCATACTATGATTACATCCTGTGTCGCGTAATATCTTAACTGGGATCTGCTCGCTCCCATCCAAAGTAGCTAATATACCTACATAAATATACGGTTAAAAGGCATCCACGCTGTTTGTGGTTGTCCTTTTTGTCATGTAAACATTAGCGTCTTTATTTTCTTTGTCGACCTTTCACGTTTGATTCTTCATTTTTTTATTCTGTGGAGAAGAATTACTCTTAACCACTTGGGCGACTGCTTCGTGTTTGTTCGACCAACAATTCTTACTGACATGGCATTTCTTGCTACACTTATAATACATGATATTATTCTTCTGCATGTCTTTGACAACACCTGATGATTGTTGCTGTGGTACTATCACATTCTGCTTTAGAATAGTACCAGTGGTACTTCAGATGTAACTATTGAACTTGTTCCTATTGTAATAACTGAATAGGTTTCCAGGGTTCAGTGAATACTTGACACTTGTTCGGAACAACAGTTGAAAACTAATAGCCGAATGGTGTTTACAGCTGATGATATTATAATCTTTACTCAGCGAAGGAGTTCTATTGAGTTTCTTCACCTCTCTCCCTCTCAAGTACATTTAAATATGTTCCATGAATTCCTCATAAATATATTTCCAGCACTATTTGTTCTCAATCAGCCATATCTCTCACCTTGACAGCCTCTATCCATCTCTTAAAAGTCGTATCACCTTATGAGATTAATCCAGGAAAGTAATTTTCTCGTCCTTCGGCAAATTTCGGAATCTTTAATTATAATATTTAGGAGTCATCTAATACATTTGCAGCACACTCTTCTTAGTTCCTTGAATCTCCCTTCTCTGGTCATGAGAAAAGGAAAGTTACGCACTGTATCCTTTTCCGATAAGGACACTCTACAATGGATCCTATATCTTCTGGTCATTTCATTGTCGATAAAACTATTTCGAAATGATTGAAGAACTCGTCGGGACCTCTTTCTGTGAATTCGGGATATACCCCTGTGCCTTTGCCGCATAAAATACGGGATCGTGCATAGCAGTGGTCACACCTGTCTTAGTTGACGACAACCTTGTACAACTTTCAACAGCTCTAATTACTTTATATGTCTTGCAATATCTTCTGCTTTTTCTCTTGCATGTGTTGTAATTTTTCTTGCCTCTTCTCTCTTTTTATTCGAGTTCCTACCGTTTTTTCCTCCTATTCAACATATTTTAATTCTCTTCCGCTGCAATTTGTCTAATATCGGCCTGTATATTAATTTCTGCTTTAATTTTTTCAGTTTGTGGGACATCTGATACATGCTTCTCTAAGAATCCTGCTTCAGCCTTCGCCAAAACGTTTTAACAAACACTATACACTATACACATTTGAGAGAAAACATTATTCTCGTTTGAGAGGAAATAAGTAGTTGCTGGGTAGGTGCTGGTGAGATAACTGTCGGACATTAGCACTTTCGGTAGGTCAGGGTGGATATCTCTGCCCTCCTATTTAATGTCAAGCTTTTATATGTCATCCTAACACATTATGGAATTTTTGAGATAATCATTCACTGAGCGTGCATACTTGGTCGGCGCGGGTCTCTCACTTTGTCAGGTTGCCTACTTAGCAGTTTGAAGTAGGGTTCTATCATTACTTGACGAGGCAACCCTCCCAGCTAACTCCTTCTTTCTTAACATTAAAGAAAACGAATAACTTTAACCTAAAACCTTCATTCAATTTCTAGCCCCGTGGAACATGATATAATCCCTAGAGTTTAAACCTCGTGTGTGTCATACATACCTTTTAACAAGAATACACTAGACCTCATAACAAAACTATGTGAAATAAAAATTTCATTCATTAAAATAAGGTATATTTACATAAAAGAAACTAAAAGGAAAATACAACTAAATGAATGACGGCAGTCTTGAGTAATTTAGATATAATTACTTAATCATACGTGACTTGAACTCACCATTCAAGCTGGCTATACATCTCTTATATACACAAATGAAATATGTGAATAAAATAATTTACTCTCATGTAGACCCACTTCGCCAGAATGTATATATATATATATATATATATATATATATATATATATATATATATATATATATATATATATATATATATATACATATATATATATAGATAGATATATATATATATATATATATATATATATATATATATATATATATATATATATATATATATATATATATATATATATATATATATATATATATATATATATATATAAATATATATATATATTTGTATACATACATACATCATACATACGTACATATATATATATATATATATATATATATATATATATATATATATATATATATATATATATATATATATATATATATATAATTTATATATATTCCTTGTTCAGATTTGAAGGAATTTGCCGCAGAATTTAATATTTCTGTGTATAAGACATTATTCAGAAGGGATTATGAGAGGCCTATTCAGTTATCTTTTTCAACTCCATTTGAGAATGGTAACCATTTACTGCTGATGAACTCATGATTTATATCTCTAGATGAAATATGGTTTTGGAAATCTACAGCAGTGCATTTTATAATATTCAACAAAGACTTTTGCTGTTACCATAATCCTTTTTGGATATTTGACATTGGATAAATCTGAAAATTCTGAATAGAGAACTTCAAGTGATAATTCAAAAAAATATTTGAAATATTAGAGTTGAAGAATTGAAACGAAAATGGTATTATATATAAAGATTGCTGTGGAGTGAGGACGTGCTGAAGAAGTGCTCTGTTGAAATTTAACAAAAATAGTGGCAAGTTAAAAGAGAAAATAGTTAAGTTAATAATTTCCACCATAATTAAGTTAAGTAAATGGGAATCAACGTCCATTGGAATACTAAATATTGCAAAATTATAAATTAATATTTGATTACAACTGGGACACAGGTAAGAGTTACCAATTATGGTTTTCTCGACCCATTTGGACTTAAATATAGTGTAAACTACAAAAATGTTAGGAGCCATTAAGAAAATTAGAAGGAAACTTCATGAAAAGACTGAAACAGGAAAATCAGTTGAAGATGAAACAAATGAATTTCTACAGATAATGAAGAATACATCAGTATATGATAGTGACAATATGGAGGAAGGTGGCTGTGGAAGAAATGATGAATCAGCGAATGGATCGTTGGTCACCGTGGAATCTAATGACACTAAATTATGTGAGCACTGCAAGACTGTCGTTGCCAATGATGGAATTTGTTGTGATAGATGTCAAAAATGGTATCATATTGAAAACGCATGTTCTGGATTAATAGAAAATTTATCACAAGCCCACAGAAGGCTATTGTGTAACGAACATATTTATTACATATGTAAGAATTGCACTGATAAGATCAATGAGAATGCAGCAAACATACAAAGAAAAGTATTGGATGAAGAAGTCGTAATGTCCCATCGTTTGGTTCAGGTCTTGATGAATAAAATAGAAGAAATGAAGGATAGCATGACAGAAATGAGAAATAAAGTGCAAGAAACAAGAGATGAGATGCAAAAATTAAGAAATGAAATGAAAGAATTAAAAAATGAAAAGAAAAGGAATGAAGATGACATAAATATGAAGCATAAAACTGGTACATATGCTGAAAAGCTGAAATCAAAGAAAACATTGATTGTAAAATCAACTGATGAGGTTTCAGCAGTTAATAATAAGAAAACAATTATGACCAAATTAAAAGCCCAAGTTGAAAGCACTGCTGAAACAAAAGATGGCCATCTGATCGTAAAATTTGCGGATAAACAGAACCTAGAGCAGGCAAAATCAGAATTAGAACAAGGTAATGTAAACAAGATCACTGTTACTGAAAAAGGAAAACTTAAACCGAAGATAAAACTTACAAATGTACCAGAAGATGATGATGATATTATTCAAAGTCTGAAGGTAAAGAACCAGTGGCTAAACAGACACATTGTAGAAAACGATGATCTGACTATCATAATGCAAGAAAATTCAAGAATTGATAAACATAAACACTATATTATGAAATGTACACCTAAGATACGTAAAGCAATCTATGAAAATGGAGATAAACTTAGTACCACATATAGAATATGTAATGTTTACGACCATTACATGCCCTACCAGTGTTACAAATACCAGGAATTTGGGCATAGTACAGCAAATTGAAAGAATAAACAGTCGTGCCCCAAGTGCGCGAGAGAACATAAAGCGGGTCATTGCAATGTTGTTGAAGTTAAATGCATAAATTGTGTGAGAAAGAACTATGATGACACAAAACATAAATCCTATGATACAGTAAACTGTGAAGTTTATAAACAAGAAATAACAAGAGCCAGAAACAATACTGACCATGGCTTCGATTAAGAAAATATCATGTAATCTAATAAATATACAATCCATTGGCAATAAAACTCATATCATTAAAGAAGTCGTAGGTGATCAAGATGTGGATATTTGATTATTAACTGAAACTTGGTTGAGTGGTAATGTGAGTGACAGATCGAAAATAAATGAAATGACACCTAAATCTTATAACTTTTATCATGAACCAAGAGAAAACAGAAGAGGTGGTGGCATTGGAATCTTAATTAAGAAATCATACAAAGTTACTGTAAGAAATCATCTCATAGTTAATTCATTTGAATATATGAAAATTAAAATTTTATCTCGAAATGTAAATCTACAAATAGTTATACTCTATAGACCACCGAGCAGAAGCAAAAGAATGTTTCTAGATGAATTTAATAACTTACTAGATACATTGAATGACAATCGATATATAGTTATATTTGGTGATTTCAACCTACATCTTGATAACAAAGTAGACCCATATGTCAATGAATTTAGAGAATTGATTGAGAACCACGACCTTGAAAACATAGTGTCTGAACCAACAGCTCAGTCTAATCATATACTAGATCTAGTTATAGTAAACAAAAACAACAACAATATACTAAATATGGAGATTGAACCTGACTGCTCTATATCCCCAATGCATAGGTTGATGTCTTTTGAAATAGACGTTAGAAAAAATAATGCAATACAGAAGGAAATCACATACAGAATTGTTGTTGAAGTTAAATGCATAAATTGTGTGAGAAAGAACTATGATGACACAAAACATAAATCCTATGATACAGTAAACTGTGAAGTTTATGAACAAGAAATAACAAGAGCCAGAAACAATACTGACCATGGCTTCGATTAAGAAAATATCATGTAATCTAATAAATATACAATCCATTGGCAATAAAACTCATATCATTAAAGAAGTCGTAAGTGATCAAGATGTAGATATTTGATTATTAACTGAAACTTGGTTGAGTGGTAATGTGAGTGACAGATCGAAAATAAATGAAATGACACCTAAATCTTATAACTTTTATCATGAACCAAGAGAAAACAAAAGAGGTGGTGGCATTGGAATCTTAATTAAGAAATCATACAAAGTTACTGTAAGAAATCATCTCATAGTTAATTCATTTGAATATATGAAAATTTAAATTTTGTCTCGAAATGTAAATCTACAAATAGTTATACTCTATAGACCACCGAGCAGAAGCAAAAGAATGTTTCTAGATGAATTTAATAACTTACTAGATACATTGAATGACAATCGAAATATAGTTATATTTGGTGATTTCAACCTACATCTTGATAACAGAGTAGCCCCATATGTCAATGAATTTAGAGAATTGATTGACAACCACGACCTTGAAAACATAGTGTCTGAACCAACAGCTCAGTCTAATCATATACTAGATCTAGTTATAGTAAACAAAAACAACAACATTATACTAAATATGGAGATTGAACCTGACTGCTCTATATCCCCAATGCATAGGTTGATGTCTTTTGAAATAGACGTTAGAAAAAATAATGCAATACAGAAGGAAATCACATACAGAATTAAGACTAACTTTGATTCAAAAGAGTTCATTGAACAAAGCCTAGAGGATATAAAAGGGATAACACCAGTCTGTAACTGTGAAGAGAATCACACCCTCGTAGAGAGACAATCCTGTATAAACTGCATTACTGATAGAAGTAAAACTATACTTGCAACTAATTATAATAAAAGGTGCCCGGAAATAACAAAAATAATCACAATTAAAGAAAAATCAGATTTGTTTGATAATGAATTACACGAAGAGAAAAAAAGAAAAAGAAAAATGGAGGATAAATGGAAAAGAAAAAAAAATAATGAAAACTAGCAACATTTCAAAGCAGCTAGAAATCGCTACAATTACCTTATCTTAGTTTAAAAAAAGGCCTATTATAAAAAAGTGTGCAATGAAAATGACCCACGGAAAATACATAAGAACCTAAAGAAACTATTAGGTCTAAAGATAGAAATAGTGTTGCCTGACATAACTAATGATCCTAAATGCCTAGCAAATTATTTTATTGATTATTTTGAGGAAAAAATAAATCAAATCTGCTCCAGTTTTCACAACATCGGCACAACAGAACGAAGGAATACATCAGCAACAGGTGTAAATAAGCTAAGGGTATTCAAAGAGTTAAGTCAGAGTGAGTATATGAGAATAATAAAGAAAGTAAAAAGAAAAAACCTACTGCGGAAATTATCCATTTCCAATTAATGATGTAAAAGATGCAGAAAATTTCACCAGACTACAAGAGACTTACCAAAACATGGTAAATATGAGTCTAACACAGGCAGTTTTCCCTGATTGTGAAAAAAAGTTGCACGTATCAAGCCTGTGTATAAAGGAAAAGGTAATGTAGACAATTTAATTTCATATAGGCCAATATCAAATCTGTCATATTTTTCGAAAATTATTGAAACTGTTGTACATAAACAAACCTGGAAACATCTGAAAAAATATAATGCCATACCTGATGATCAATCTGCATACAGAGAAAATTACTCCACAGAAACAAGTGTTAGCGATAAAAAATGACATAACAGAAATTATAACAAATGGTAAGTGTTGCATTCTGGTGATGCTTGATCTAAGTGCAGCATTTGATACTGTAGAACATACATATCTGATGGAAGACCTTAAAGCTGTGGGCATCGTAGAACGAGCATACGACTGGTTTGTGAGTTATCTTGAAAACCGCAAAGTTAAAGTAGTAATATCAAATGTTGAATCTGAGACAAGAAAACTAAGCAAAGGGGTGCCTCAGGGCAGTGTACTAGGTCCTCTCCTGTTTGAAATTTACACGATTGAACTGAAAAATATACTTGAAACTCACAGAGTTAAGTTTAAAATATACGCTGATGATACACAATTCTATTTCCCAATGGAATCAGTTGATGAAGCTAAAAGAAAGATACATGCAATAATGAATGATATTAGGGCCTGGATGTTAACAAAAAAGCTCAAGCTCAATGAAGATAAAAGTGAATGTATTATTTTTGGAAATGAAAAAGATATAAAAAGAATCAAATGCTTCCAAAGAATTGAAATAGATAGGTCAATCGATCATTGACCTAAAGAAATCTGTCAGGAATCTAGGAGTAATCATGGATTATAGACTGACAGTGAATGAACATATAAATAATACGGTAAGAAATTGTAACTATCATATTAGAAACATAGCCTTTATTAGTAAATACTTAGATAAAAAATCTATGGCCATACTCATTAATCACCACATATTTTCAAGAATTGATTACTGCAACCCACTGTTCTATGGCTTACCAAATTATCAGCTGAAGAAAATTCAGGGAGTACAAAACAGAGCCGCTGGATTAATAAAAGGACTACACAATAGGGAAAGATTACCCCTGCACTTATTAAATTACACTTGCTACCGGTAAAAGCGAGAACTGAATACAAGCTACTCTTACTAACGTTTAAGATACCGAACCAAAATGAACCAAAATATCTAAAAGAATGCCTGAATAAACTAGAACTAGAAACAAATGTTAACACAAGACACACGAGTGACAAACATAAGCTATCTGAACCAAGAACAAATAGTAAATTTGGAGAAATAGCTTTTAGCTTCTGTGCGCCTAGACATTATGATAAACTGCCAACTGAAATGAAGTACCTTAAGGGAGCAATTGAATTTAAGAAGAAACTAAAGACATTACTTTTCACAAGATCATATGATTTGGAAGATGCTACAATCAAAGAATTGTATAAGTTATAATGATAATGTTTCGTTAGATGATTAATATGGACCCGTCCGAGAAGTAGTTCACTTGACTTCAGTGGAGGGTTGGATTTAAACCCAAAACAAGTAAAACAAGTAAGTAATATAGACTATATTGCTGTTTAGATATAAAAAAAATATAACTATAAACACAGATAGTAAGACATGAATCTTTTTTTTTTTAAGCATTGTGATTAAAATAAGAATACATCCTATCAGTCCTTACCAGAAACGAGAAGTTAATTCAATTACTATAAGTAAAACAAAACTTCCTTGAAGCCCATCATGTAGAGCAGGGAAATTCCCTCAGATGATACATATACGTAGCGATGATTTTTTAACCTTACTAGATGAACGGGGAATTTAAAAGAAAAAAAAATACAAGATCAGAATAAGAAAATTTATCCAAACCTTATAAGTAGAATTACAATTTTTATTAAATCTTGTATGTATATTCAGTATATTTCGCTAAAGATTATGAGGAAAGCAATAAAATCTTTCAAAAGTTGCAAGGAAAAGTGGATAGATACAGAGGCATAAAAAATGAGTTCATCCAGAACGACGCTATTTCCTGGAACCTTGCAAGTGGAGCAAGAAAACAGAGTAAATATACGATCTCACGTATTCGGCAAGAAGCGTCATGATCTTACGAAAAGGAAAACAAACGTGAATGGAGAAGGGTATTAAAGCCAAGAGAGCCATGGAATATCAAACCTAAAATGTGTTTTCAATAGTCATTTCCCAATGCTGTTTTGGTTAGTGGGTCCTTGATAAGGTAACCATATTGCTTATCTTTAGCAAAACACACGAAAAAGATATTAACCTTATATCAGGGTTATTTGTATCATTATTTTCTTCCACTTAGAAGTACTACTATGGAATGATTTTAATATTTCTTCAACCTTATATATTTCTATTCATGAAAATACTGAGATTGGCAACGATTTTTATATTATAAAAAAGATTGAAAAAAAAATATTCAAATACAAGTACTTTTAATTTTGGTTTTCTTTTTGACTTCTTGGTTTCATTTATAAATACGTGCAGACGCTTGATATGAATAATCAGTGAAACGTTATTACTTTTGTAAAAAAAAAAAAAAAAAAAAAATGGTGAAGAAACATTTTTGTCTCGTATGTCACAAATAATTAGTTTTTTTTTTTCATAAAAAATTGTCTTGAATGGCGGTCTTCAGTTTTTAGTCATGATTAATTATGAGAGAACTGTTTCAATTATCTACCGGTATAAGGATGTGCAGATAATTGCTGAATTCTATTCATCGCTATTAATATCTTTATTTGTATGATAATGCTTGATTTAAAAAAGTTACTAGCTTCAAGTAAGTCATAATAAATTGTTATGAATTGAGTCGTTTTTCTTACGAGAGATGTTGAAAATGCATTCTTACAAATTTGTTGAGTAAGTTTTACAAAGCAATGAAGCGATTAGTTTCACCTGGTGCAATTATATTGGCTATATATCGGCATATCGAAGTAAGAGATGTATTATCATATGAGCCAAATTATCTGTTTCGACTGTTAATAAGTGCATATATACTGGGAGAATGTTATTGTTATAGTAGCAATATTTGTAGCAATAGTATAGTATTGCTACATATATGATCGATTTTTAATTGCATCCAGTTTTTTAGCTCCTTCTCTAAGCTAATCAATGATTTATATGTAATGAGCACGGGTAAAATAAAATTTCCATTGATCCATGATAGGTAACGTAAATTGATTCGCAATAGGAAAGAGATAGGCAACATAATATTATTAGACGTCTAAATTCTATAATGTTTGATCGTGAAAGAGCTTTTATTCTATTTGGAATCCAATCAAGCGTTATCAAAATTGTTAAGCCTAACTAGGTTAATGGAATTCCATAAAGGCTTCAGTTTGGGATAATCAGAATTTAGTTGATGCAATATCTATACTTTGATCGAGTTTGTAATTTAATTCAATTAACAGAGTTTATGATAACAATTATTCAAGATCGTTGATGAAATTCTTTTGACACCCTCTGATTTGCTCTGCGCAAAAAAAAAAAAAAGAAAAAAAAAATGAAAATAAATGATAAAAAAAGCATCGCTAAATATTATGGAGATAAATAATTAGTCATCAACTGAATATGCTCAGGATTATATAAATTTTGTTAACGCTTTCTTTTGAAAAATTTAAACAAAAATACATATTTGTTTTTTTGAATTTCTCGGTAGTAATTTATTGCCATGATTTTTCTGTTCTATTTCAAACCAATGAAACATTTTTTTCCATTAAAAAATAGAAATGATTGTACCCTATTATTATCTCTTTTATTGTACATATGTCGCTCATAATTCAAGTGATTAGAAAATAGTTAAATGTTGCAAAATACTTTGGAAAAGTTTCCGCATTTCTTTGAGTTTCTGTAGTTATCTTTACAATGTTTTTTATTTGTCTATTTTTTTAGTAATTTTTTTTTCAAAATATTCATAAGCATAATCATCTCAACGTTTTTCCAAGTATCTTCATAAATTCCATTAGAATGTAATCATCAAGTTTTGTATGGTGTCATCTTTCTTTAAGTAAACACTCTATCCCAAGGTTCATATTTTTTTCTTGCAATGTATTCTTTCATCAGTCTTTGATATGAAAGAGAAATATGTATATTTTCACACAGAATTAGGAGACATCCTCTGGCTAAAATATCCGAAATTTACTTTCATTATAAAGGTAAATCTTCTGGAAATTTTTATTTAATTTGACATGAAAACTGTAGTAAATTCTTGAAATTTAGAAGCAGATTTCAGAAATTATAAAAAAGAAATAGAAAAAAAAGATACATCAAAGACTATATTGTGTCATACGATTAATGAAGACATAATGTTAGGCCGGAAATTTACATTACATTTTGCATGAAAACTAAAATTTTTTCCTAGGAAAACAAAAAGTATAAACATTGAATAAAATTGTGAATTATGCCTGAAATTTATTTTAAAAGGAGTTCTATTCTAAACACTGAACGACACCAGACGTCTTTTATTTGTTCATAGTTGAATAGCATGAAAAAATGAAACTGGAATTCATAACTTTCCGACGCTTTGTCCTTTACAAGGACAGACTCAAGGATATATCAATAAAATTCTTGGCTCTCAAATACGTGTAAACATTGTGACGACGCCGAGTAAGGGTGTGAACTCAAAGGCAGATTGGAAACGACTGGGTTATATTATTGTGGAACACTCTCCTTATATACAAAACCTCAAGGCAACAGGACATAACAAGTTCAAATGACGGACAATATTACAGAGGAAAAACCAAACATGAATTTTCATGTTCGTTTTAGTGAGAGGGAAGAGCGAAGATACAAGCATGATATATACAAAAGGAATTATGTACAATTTTGTGAAACACTGTTGGTACATGGCTCCCACCCTAAAAATGACATACTGTACATGTTAAATAGGGCGCCCTGATCTAGAGAGGCGAACTGTAGGCGGGCCATCTGGCAGAAGATAAGCAGGTTTTAGACGATCAATGGAGACCCAGTCTTCTTTGCCCCGAATGTTTAGGAGGAATGCTTTCGGACTGCGTCGGATCAAAAGGAAAGGGCCCGTGTAAGGGGGCGTTAGTGGTGGCTTACTGGTGTCGTTGCGCAGGAAGACGTGCATTGCAGAGTGCAAGTCCGTTGGTATGTGATGATTCGCTGGGGGCTTGTAAGTCTGGCGGCACGGAGAAAATTTTCCCACGACGTGACGTATGCGCTGGAGATCGTCGGAGGAGGTTGTAGAAGGAAAAAATTCGGCAGGGACGACCAACGGGTCGCCATACACCATTTCGGCTGCCGAGACGTCGAGGGTATCTTCAGGAGTGGTCCTTAGTCCAAGTAGGACCCAGGGAAGCTGAGTAAACCAGTTGCAATCCTTGCAGCGGGACATCAAAGCTGCTTTGAGGGTGCGATGAAAACGTTCAACCATTCAATTGGCAGTGGGGTTGTAGGCCGTTGTCTGATGTACGGTGATGCCCAGGAGATTTGCTAATGACGTCCATAATTGAGAGGGGAAAGTGGTTCCCAAGTCAGGAGTAATATGCTCAGGGATACCGGATCTTGAAATCCATCCAGAGAGTAAGGCAGATGTACATGAGGCGGACGTTGCTGTTTCCAGGGGAATGGCTTCAGGCCAACAAGTGGAGCGGTCGATGATGTTAAACAGGTAACGATGTCCTTGTGATGTGGGTAGGGGGCCTACAACGTCGACGTGAATGTATGCGAAACGATGCTGAGGTAAAGGAAAGGTGCCCACTCCTGAATCCGTGTGTCGATGTACTTTGGAAGTTTGGCAAGAAGTAGAGGCACGGACCCAATCCTTAGCATCCTTAGAAATGCCGTGCCAAATGAACTTTGCCTTCAGCAGCTGTGCAGTAGAACGGCACGAGGGATGTGAAAGGCTGTGAATGAAATCAAACACCTGTCGGTGCATGGGAGCAGGAATCCCAGGTTACGGTCTACCAGTACTGACGTCACAGAGAAGGGTGGTGTTGGAGTCTTCGAGGGGAAAATCCTCCCAACGGAGGGACGTGCAGGATGTCTTACAAGCTTGATACTCTGGATCCTGTCGTTGGGCTTCAGCCAGGGTGTTGTAATCCAATCCCAGTTGAACGGCAGCCAACATGTTTCTTGACAGGGCATCGGCAATGGGATTCATTTTCCCAGGGACGTATTGGAGGGTGCAATTGTATTCAGCCACGGCGGAGAGATGTCGGCGTTGACGGGGGGACCAGGCGTCAGACTGTCAAGTGAAGGCGTGCACCAGAGGCATGTGGTCTGTGCGAATGACGAAGGGCGTACCTTCTAAGAAATGGTGAAAGTGACGGACAGCCAAGTGCAATGCCAGCAATTCTCAATCGAAGGTAGAATAACCCGATTCTGCCTTGGACAGTTTTCTGCTGAAGAAGGTCAATGGGCGGGGCGAGCTTTTAACCACCTGCTCGAGTACTGCACTAATAGCGACGTCGCTGGCATCGGTGTAGAGAAGGAGAGGAGCGTGTGGGATAGGAAAAGTGAGAGCCGCAGCAGTTGATAGGGCCTTCTTTGCATTGCAGAAGGCTGCTTCTTGAAGGGGACCCCACTTCAGGTCCTTTGGCTTGCCCTTGAGGGAGGCGTAGAGGGGAGCAAGAGTGGCGGCAATGGCTGGCAGAAAACGGTGATAATAGTTGATCATGCCCAAGAATTCCTGCAGAGCTTTGACGGTCGAGGGCGCGGGGAAATTCTGAACGGCTGATACATTCTCAGGGAGGGGATGGACTCCTTCAGGAATGATACGGTGCCCTAAGAACGACACTTCGTTGGCGCCAAAGGTACACTTGTCGTACCGGACTACAAGGCCGTTTTGTTGCAGGCGGTAGAGCACGATGCGCAGGTGACGGAGGTGTTCCTCTTTTGAGGAGGAGAACACAAGTATGTCGTTCACATAACATACACAGAAAGGGAGGTCCCCTAAGATGCCATCCATGAGATGTTGAAACGTTGCCCCAGCATTACGAAGGCCAAAACAGGAGTAATTGAAGGTGTATGTGCCAAACGGAGTGGTGATGGGGGTCTTGGGGATGTCTTCTGGGTTCATAGGCACCTGATAATACCCCTTCAGGAGGTCGAGCATAGAGAAAACCTTCGCTTAGTGCAGGTAGATTACATCGGCAATGTTTGGGAGGGGGTAGTAATCCGGTTCTGTTTGCATGTTCAGGCGCCTGTAATCCCCGCATGGACAGAGGGAGCCGTCTTTCTTCAGAACGATGTGTAAGGGTGACGACCATGGGCTGATGGCCTTTTGGCAAAGGCCCATTTTCTCCATTTTGGCGAACGTCTGTTTGGCGGCTGCCAATCGTTCCGGTGCCAGACGTATGAATTTTGCGAAGACTGGGGGTCCTGTCGTCTTGATATGATGATAAATACCGTGCTTGGCAGGAACCGTGGCCGTTTGGCGAAGTTCTGGATGGAAAACTTCCCGGTACGACATGAGGAGTTGGGCGTAGGCAATTGTGGGTGCGCTGATGTGGAGAGCGAGGTTAGAGGGGGCGGGTTGAAGAGGTGTCGACAAGTACGACTCTGTGTTGACCAATCGTCGGTGGGCGACATCAACCAGAAGGTGGAAATGAGAGAGGAAATCCGCACCGAGGATTGGCATTGTGACGTCAGCAACGAGAAACTTCCAATTGAATTTACCGTTTCCGAACGATAATGTGAGGTTCTCGTAACCATAGGTGGGTATTGCAGATCCGTTGGCAGCTACCAAGCGGACGTCGGCAGATATAGACAGACTACGTCGTGTCTTGAAGAGTTTCCTTGGCAAAAGAGAACGACAAGCACCCGTGTCTACCAAAAATCGCACGCCCGTTCCTGCATCCTGTAAAAAGAAAAGATTAGAAACATGGGAGGCCACCGCCACAAGCGATGGCCTACTTACACGTTTTTTGGGCACTGACAATCCTTGGCACATTTCTTCGCGGTTGCCCCAAATCTGGAGTGGTAGTAGCAAAACTGCGGCGGATGGGAGGTAGTAAGTGGCTGTAGAAGTCGTTTGTTGGGGCGCGAGCGATTGGTGGGTGGTGGGCGGCTTTGTCGCCGCTTCGGCACGTCACGGGGAAGGCGTGTATGTCCTACGGCATTCATGTCAGCTTCGGTTGAAGTTGAATAGGCATCCTCGTCGTCAGGGGTGGTGGCGTTGATGGATGTCTTGAAGTGGCTCTCCATAAGGGCGTCGACTTTGGTCATCAAGTCCTTTATGGGTAAACTATCGACATCGGGTATGGCAGCGCGTACAGGTTCAGGTAAACCAAAGGGCATGGAGTAGGTTCACCTCACGAGGAGAGCAGTCTGCGGCAGGTTGAAAGCGAGCGATACTGGTCATTTCCCTGTGGGCAAGTGAAGCCCTTTGGTCCCCCAACGGTTGTTGCGCGAGCTGAAAAAGCTTTGCTATACGGGCGGCTGGCGACGGCGAGTACTGTTGCAGAAGGTATGATTTGAGGGCGTCATACGCTATTGGGGTGTCTCCTTGTTCACAAAGCCAGTCGGATATTTCTGGGAAGGTGTCCTCGGGTATCGCCGCGAGAACATAATCTGCTTTGGTGGTTGAGCGAGTCACGCCCCTGATACGAAAATGGACTTCAGCGCGTTGAAATCAAGCAAACGCTTCTCCGCTGGCAAACGGTGAAAGTTTCAATGGGGCGGCCGCAGTGCCAACTGCTGGAGTAGACTCCGCCTCCGTCATAGTACCAACGATGGAGGGCGAGGGAGGTGGGGGTGGAAGGCAGTAGGAGCGAGTCAACTTCCAGGGTCACCAATGTGACGACTACGAATAAGGGTGTGAACTCAAAGGCAGATTGGAAACGACTGAGTTATATTAATGTGGAACACTCTCCTTATATACAAAACCTCAAGGCAACAGGACATAACAAGTTCATAAGACGGACAATATTATAGAGGAAAAACCAGACATGAATTTTCATGTTCGTTTTAGTGCGAGGGAAGAGCGAAGATACAAGCATAATATATACAAAAGGAATTATGTACAATTGTGTGAAACACGGTTGGTACAACATATATCAAAATGTATTACTACAATGCTTCTTCGGTAATCAGTCACCCAGCGGCAAAAAGCCTAGTTACTAAAAATATGGCACTGTGTCTTATATGTTATCATATATCTTTCAGTAAATTGAAATTGCAAACATTGGTGGCAATGTCCGCAGAGTAAGAGATATTTCATCGAGTAGATGTAACCGAAGATATATATATATATATATATATATATATATATATATATATATATATATATATATATATATATATATATATATATATATATATATATATATATATATATATATATATATATATATATATATATATGTGTGTGTGTGTGTGTGTGTGTGTGTGTTACAACCCTTAGGAATTGTTACAACTATTGGGGTTGTTATGAATGTTCTTATTATAATTGTTGTCAGTAATAAAATTATGTAACTCAGTGCTAAAGGTAAGCGGAAACAAACCCTCAAGAAAACTTTAACAATATATAATACTTAATTACAAAATTTAGATCAACCTTGTTAAAATGACAAATACCATAATTTAATAACAATGAAGGAAAAATACCAGTCCTTTGAATCACACTGGATTCCCTAAAACTAAGAAGCTAAGTCCTAACAGAGACAGAGAAATATCAGTTATAAACTTATTTGGATCCAACAATTTGCTGGCCAGACCAAAAATTACCCTAATACTAATTCCAAGAAAGAAGGAAGACAGAGTAAATAAAACAAGAAAACCATTATAAATCCTATCTATCAGCACAAAAATAAGGACAGAAAATCACGTCTATAATAGACCCACTGGAAGACATTATGTAGTCACGACGCAAATATGACAATATATATATATATATATATATATATATATATATATATATATATATATATATATATATATATATATATATATATATATATATATATATATATATATACAATATTAAATAGTACAAAGGATGTAAAGTTCTTCTCACTTCAGTGGATGTATCAGAGGAGAAACAAAACTAGGGCCGTGACCCACTTGCCATAACAGCTATAAGGGCAGGTCCTGAACGCAAGAGCATAACCACTAGGGGGAAGCAATCCCAAACGAAAATCAGACACTCTCTGTCTTACCTGGCGTCAGCCTCCTCACTGGCAACCTCACGAGCTTGCAAGCTCCCAAAACCATAGCAGCTGATTGGAGACGAAAGTGTACCAATTCCCTGGGAATTCCTCCTCGTCAGCGAAAGGTAGAACTGGCTCAAGTCACAGATGACAAGAGCACCTACAGACAACAGATCAAGGCAAGGATCAAAAGCGTAATCCAAACAATCGTCATCCAAAGTCCAAATCAGTATGCTGCTCAAGGTATGATATCAGGGGAGTGCTCAAGCCCGAACTGAACTCTGTCCCAGCACCAAAGTCCAGACATCAAGTCGCGTTCATAAACACTTATATATATATATATATATATATATATATATATATATATATATATATATATATATATATATATATATATATATATATATATATATATATATATATATATATATATATATATATATATATATATATATATATAAGAAAATTGTTAAAGTGATAGTTCAATAATATAAACAACCAGGGAAGAGGCACCTAACCACACTGAGAATTGTTAAATTAAGCACTTTACAGTAAACACCTAAAATTACCAGACAACGGACACTTAAATTTCAAAGATAAAATAAATGCTCATACAAAACAAAGGTTATTCTACCACAAAAAGATTCTTAAAAACTAGTAATTCTTAGAAAAACAAGGCTGATCTAGACTTTCTAATACCTTCCTCCCCAGAAACAGAAAAAAAAAAAATTCCAATAATTTTTTTTTTTTCTATACAAAACATGAAACCTGTAAAGAGAAAAGGATTAACGCATCACTCTCAAGACAAAGCAAGGTCTCAGGGTGAAACCTGAAATAAGAATTCTCATTAACAACACTACATCAAACGAATATCAATAACTGAATTGTCACACAAAGGAAACTTACCAGCCTAAACAACAGAGAAAACATAAATCAAAATGAACCATAAGGTCAAATTAACACAAAATAGTAACCACCAGACACTGACTGTCTCAAATTCAGCCAATAACTTTGAGTTTACATATAACAGACACTACCACAATAATGACCGCCTGCACTTTGGTTACTACAGGTTTTTCTTTGGTTCAAAAGAAAACAGACTAATTATCAAATAACTCTTTAAAAAAACTTAATAACTAACAAACCAAACACCAAGCGAAACACAAATTCATACTCGTCCTCAAATCTATAAGATTAACACAAACCAATTGAAGAGACGAGAAGGGCGAGGGGAGTGGGAGCCAAGTCATGATCAAATTTACATCCCTGAAAGGGCATCGGGAATTTGATCAAATCAACATCTTTGAAAGGGCTTCGGGAATTAGATTATCTGATCCTTAAAGTGTTTAATCACAAGCGAGAATTCTTGCAATTGCAGAGCCCAACGTAAAATTCTCTGGTTGGCGCCTTTCATGCGCTCGATGAAAACCAATGGGTTGTGGTCTGTCCATATTTCTATGGGATAAGAAAAATTTGTCACATAAGTCTTAAAATGCACAAGAGTACGCACCAAGGCGAGGGCCTCCTTTTGAATGGTGGAATATTTTCTCTCGGCGGCCAGTAGCTTTCGGCTATAATATGATATAGGATGAACCTCTCCTACCTCGTTACTTTGAAAAAGGACACCCCCTATACTTGTCACTGGCATCCACTGCAATAATAAAAGGTCACTAGAAATTAGGAGAAGTCAATATTGGATTAGAAACTATTGCCCTTTTAAGATTGATAAATGCTTCCTCACACTGAGAAGAACACATAAACATCTGCCCTTTCTCTACCAACTTGGTAGGTGGCTGAGCAATGTCCGAGAAATTTCACATGAGTCTGCGATAATAACCAGTCATGTCCAGCACTCGCCGAACTTCTCTAACATTGCACAGCCTCTTTAAACTTACTTTAGCCTCAAGGTTGGTTTGTTTACGTGTCACCTGACCCAAACCAACCTTGTGACCCAAATAACAAACCTTTGCCTTACCAAATTCACATTTTGTTAAATTAATAACCAAACCAGCAGACTTAAGGGCCTCAGATACCTTACACAATCTCACCATATGCATACTCCAATCATCACTATATACAACCAAGTCATCATTATAAATTTCATTTCCCTTTAAACCACAAATGACCCTATTCATAAGCCTCTGGAAAGTACACGCGGTACTTTTCATCCCAAAGGGCATTACTTCACAATCCTAAAGCCCGAAGGGAGTTACATATGCAGAAATCTCTCTTGCTCTATCAGACATGGGAACCTGCCAATAACCTTTCAATATATCCAATTTTATTATAAGCTTAGCAGCCTCTATATGATATATCTGAGGCAAAGGAAAAGAGCCATTCTTAGTGTGTGTGTTAACCTTATGGTAGCCTAAACACATACGGAACTTTCCGTCGGACTTCTCAACAAGGACTATCGGGGAGCTCCATGGACTAACGGAAGGTTGGACGAGATCGTGTTCCAGCATATATTAATCTCCTTATCAACTATATCCCTCTTAATGAGATTCAGCCAATAAGGACTCTGTTTTACAGGAGAAACATTACCCACATCTACATCATGCTCAAGAAATTTAGTTCGACCTGGAGAATTCTGAAATAAATCTGGAAAAGAAGAAATTAAATTAATTACATCCCTCCTTTGAGCAATCTCCAGATGCTCCAGCCCTTCCTTCAAAACTTCTAAATTTTTAATATTATCAAAAAGAGCATCAGAAGACACCTGACAAATCAAATCCTCTAAATCCTGCGGAGGTAAATCCATAACATCAACCACAGGCTCATAAACAATAGCCTTAGGATCATGTCTATTAGAAGTATAGAGTTTTAACCTATTTATATGGAATATCCTGCACTTCCGTTTGGTCCGCGGAGCCTCTATTTCATAATTCACCTCTGACAACTTCCTCAACACCTTCCAGGGTCCCTTATATCTTGGTTCAAGGAAACTGCTACAGTCAGTACTTAAAATTAAAACTAATTCTCTGGGCTCAAATGACCGTGCTTTAGATTTGATATCAAAATTTAATTTCATAACAGCCGGAGAACTAGCCAAATTTTCACTGGCAAATTTCCCGGCTCTAGATAATTTTTTTCTCCAATCCTATACAAAGTCTCTTTCGTTAGCATCCCCTCCTCGATCAGGCTCAAGTATCTCATGAAAAATCTCCTAAGACCCACATACTTTGTGTCCAAACACCAGTTCGAAAGGAGCTACATCAGCTGAAGAATTTAAGGTGATTTCTTAGAGCAAAGAGTGCAAAGGGAAGATCTTAATCCCATTCCTCCCCTTGTTCATAACAATACTTTTTCAAAATAGATTTAAGGGTCTGGTGGAACCTTTCCACCACCCCCCTGACTCTCCGGATGATATGGTACACTGGTCTTGTGCTTAATGGCCACTTCAGCACACTTACCTTTAAATACCTTACAAGTAAAATTTGTGCGAGAGTCAGTTTGAATAGTACAAGGGAGACCCTAACTAGAAAAGAATTCAATTAGTTTGTAAAATACAACTTTAGAGTTTATCCTTGTCATTGGGAAGGCCTCAGGGAATCGAGATGCTCTATCCATAATTGTCAAGAGATGGCTAAATCCAGACCTAGTTTTAGGCAAAGGCCTAACCACATCAATAACTAATTCTACAAAAGGCTTACCTATCGCTGGAATTGGATTTAAGGGAGCTTTATGAATAATTTGCTTAGGTTTCCCCATTACTTGAAAAACATAACATTCATTAATAAATTGTTTCACAGATGATTTTAATCCTGGCCACCAAAAACTTTCTGCCAACTTTCGAAAAGTTTTACATACACGGAAGTGGCAAGAAAAAGAATCATCATGTGCCGGACTCAAGACAGTCCTATGGAATTGAGATGAGACAACAATTTGTTCAATACGAGATGTCTTGCTCATATCTTGTTAAAGGATGACTAGTCCGGTATAGTAAACCATTAATCATACAAAACCTGGGTTTAGTCAAATCTGCAGTGTCATCTAAATCAGAATTAAATTCCTTTTTCAGAGCTTCAATAAATGAAGACCTGTCCCAATCAGGTTTCAAAACATTGCTAACCACACTACTACCACTACTATCTAAAGACCCGGGCCTCTCTACGTCTACTTCTAAACTACTTAAGATTAACTCATCGTTATTACTGATTAAATTTGCAGCTTTTACTGCTGCACGGGCTGTTACTTCAACTAGACAAGTGTGCACAGGCAATATGGGGAACAACTCCTGTCCTTGCGTATTTAACACATTGTTACCCAAAATACCATCAATCCCAGGAATAGGGAGACTCAACAACTATCCTGGAGGGTATTTAGCCTTGCATGGTGTATCGGCTCCTCCATGTTGACCAGTTTTTCCGACTTTTTACTATAGTCTATGGGTATCATCAATCACTTTGTTTATAATTCTGTACGTATTGTTTTTGTTATAATTCTTGTTAATCTAGTTTTTAAGTATGATGTCTCTTTTTAATTTCTATTAATTCTTATGCTGTCTGGAGACATTGAGCGAAATCCGGGACCAGTACGTCCTGGATTTCGTCAATGTCGTCTTCTGTATTGCAATATTCGTGGTCTTCATGCAAATATCCAAGACCTTACAGTTGCGTCCAGACAGTATAATATTCTCTTGTTCTCAGAAACTTTGGTTTCTAATTTGAGGCACTCATCTGAGCTCCTTATAACTGGTTTTAAGAAGCCAATAATGTTGAAACGTGATGCCATCCCTAGGGCCAGGGGAATGGCGGTGTATATTAGGACCGAGTACCCTGCTTCTCATAAGTCCTGCTATCAATGTGGATGTCATGAGATTCAGGTAATAAAAGTTTGTGGCAGGCATAACAACTTTTATTTATGTTCGATCTACCGGAATCCAGACATGGATGATTCTATCTTCGATTGTCTCTTACCATTATGTCTAAGATACAAGAAGATGATAGAAAGGCTTCTTTTGTCTTTGTTGGTGATTTTAATGCTCACCATAGGGAGTGGTTAAGTTCTATCTCTCCTACCGATCGCCATGGCTTAAGAGCTTTAGACTTTGCCTCTGAATCAGGCTGTGAGCAAATCATAAATGAAGCTAATCACAGGTCTGGTAATTGCTTGGACCTTGTATACACTGACTCCCCTGGCGTTATAACTGGTAAGGTTGGTTCTCCAGTCGGGACATCTGATCACGCCTTGATTTCATTATTAGTGAAGACTGAGCAGCCTGTCCCTGATATATCATATTCTTGTAAAATTTATATGAAATCCCAAGCAGACTGGAATGGGATTTTACATGATCTTTTGTGCTTGAATTGGTCACAATTATATAATAGTGTAGATCCTGTTGTCCCTTTGAATGAGAATCTAGTCAACATAATTGATAGGCGTATCCCTTCTCGTGTGCTAAGGTACCGAGTGAAGGATAAACCGTGGTTCAATGATGATTGTAAACGTGCTTTTTTGGAGAAGCAGGAGGCCTATCAACTTTGGAAGGGTAACAGATCAGATTTGACCTGGAACAACTATACTCAGCTTCGAGCCTTTGCTCAGAGAGTTTATGCCTCAACTGAAAAGGAGTACAATTTAACCATAAAAGAAACCCTTTCTGGTACAACTCAGGAACATAAATGGTGGTCTACCCTTAAATCTGCACTCTTTGGTGTAGATGCAACAGTTCCTCCTTTACTTAAACCAGATGCTCAGTCACTCACTGTCCAAAGGAAAAGGCAACCCTTTTGGCTGATGTTTTTGACAGTAAACAGAGTAATGAAAAACTTGAACTTCCTCATTCCTGTTTTCCTGAGGCTAAACTAACTAGTTTAGCTTTTCGATTTCGTGAGATTAAAGCTCTGTTGATGGACCTTGATGCTTATGGAGGTGTAGACCCAAATGGTATTTTTCCTTTGTTTTTTATAAAGACAGCAGATTTCTTAGCTCCAAAGTTATCTGTTATTTTGCGCAAGTTAGCAAGAAGAGGAGCTTTTAGCACTAGTTGGAGAATTGGTAATGTTACTCCTCTATGTAAATGTGTTAGTGGTAGCTCAAGTCCCACTGATTACCGCCCAATTTCCATAACTCCCATATTATCTAAAGTTTTTGAACGTCTTCTGGCAAAACGTCTTAATAGGTTTGCTGAAGGTAATCATCTACTCCCTAGTTTGCAATTTGGTTTTTGTATAGGCCTTGGAGCATGTGATGCCCTTCTTACAATCTCCAATGCTGTACAGAAATCCCTTGATTGTGGTCGGGAAATTCGTATGATTGGCCTTGATTTTAGTGGGTCGTTTCTTAGCATTATTATTGATTTTTTAAGTAATAGATCTCAAAGAGTTGTTGTTGATGGACACCATAGTGATTATAGGAATGTGATATCCGGTGTTCCACAGGGATGTGTTCTTGGCCCATTACTTTTCATACTATATACACATGACATGTGGTTTGGCCTAGAAAACAAGCTTGTTGCATATGCAGATGATGCTACTCTCTTTGCATCAATTCCATCCCCTGAATGTAGATCTAGGGTTGGTGAATCCCTTAATAGAGATTTAGCTAGAATTAGTGCATGGTGCAAATTATGGGGTATGAAGTTGAATCCTAACAAAACTCAAAGTATGATTGTAAGTAGGTCAAGGACGGTGGTTCCTTAACATCCGGATCTCAGTATTGATAATGTTTCTTTAAATATGTATGACTCTTTCAAAATTTTAGGTGTGATTCTCGACAGTAAATTGACTTTTGAGAAACATATAAGGTCTGTGTCTTCTTCAATTTCACAAAAAATAGGCTTATTGAGAAAGTCTTTCAAGATTTTCGGTGATCAATCTATTCTGAAGAAGCGTTTTAATTCTTTCATTCTACCTTGTTTTGAGTATTGTTCTCCTGTCTGGTCTTCAGCTGCTGATTCTCATCTTAATTTGTTGGACAGAAACTTACGGTCTATTAAATTTCTAATTCCTGATCTAGATATTAATCTCTGGCACCGTCGTTCAATTAGTTCATTATGTATGTTGCATAAGATTTTTCACAACTCTGACCGTCCTTTACATTCAGTTCACCCTGGACAATTCTATCCTGTTCGTAATACTAGGCAGGCAGTTAATTCTAATAGCCAGGCCTTCTCCATCACGAGGCTCAATACTACGCAGTACTCTAGAAGTTTTATTCCAGCTGTGACCAAGTTGTGGAATGATCTTCCTAATCGGGTGGTTGAATCAGTAGAACTTCAAAAGTTCAAAGTTGGAGCAAATGCTTTTTTGTTGACCAGGCGGACATAGTCTTTTTATAGTTTATTTATGACATATTTGTTTTTGATGTTGTTGATAGTTTATTATATGACATGTCCGTTTTGACGTTGTTTCTTATTTTAGAATGATTTATTGTTAATATGTTCTCTTCATTTATTTATTTCCTTATTTCCTTTCCTCACTGGGCTATTTTTCCCTGTTGGAGCCCCTGGGCTTATAGCATCTTGCTTTTCCAACTAGGGTTGTAGCTTGGATAGTAATAATAATAATAATAATTCTGTCATTTTATCATAACCAGGGAAAAACAATCTGACCTCCACTAACGGAGCTGAAACTACGGTGTTCGGGAACCCTCCTAGAACAACAAAATTTCCTGTATACTCAACTAAATTTTTCAAAGATTCTTTCAAAACCAGAGACCGAACTGACCCTGTGTCCCTGAAAAATTTCACACCAATAGTTTTAGAAGTAGATATTAATTTACCAGGCCAAATATATTAATCATAAAATAGTCATGACTCCTTTTTGCTAGAGGACTGACAACTGCTACTACTACAACCATCACTAGTGCTAGATACTAGACAGTTTTCAACTATGGGATTACTGATAACAGGTTTAAAAGTAGATATTAGTGACACAGGATAATTATTATTCCTTTGGAGGTACCTTCTTCTGGCATAACACTGTGCCTGATAATGACCCTGCTTATTACACTAAATACAAGTCCCCCTACCTCTATTATTCATATTACGTGGGCCAGAACCAAACCTATTATCTTCAGAAAAGGCACGAGTGTCTTGTCCACTCAAGGACTGATATATATATATATATATATATATATATATATATATATATATATATATATATATATATATATATATATATATATATATATATATATATATATATATATATCTATCTCTCTCTCTCTCTCTCTCTCTCTCTCTCTCTCTCTCTCTCTCTCTCTCTCTCTCTCTCTCTCTCTCTCTCTATATATATATATATATATATATATATATATATATATATATATATATATATATATATATATATATATATATATATATATATATATATATATATATATATAAATATATATATACATATATATATATATATATATATATATATATATATATATATATATATATATATATAAATATATATATATATATATATATATATATATATATATATATATATATATATATATATATATATATATATATGTATATATATATATATTTATATATATGTGTGTGTGTTTCACTTTGAATAACATAAAATAATAGTATGTTATAAGAAAAAAGAACTGAACAACGATAAGGCATGCCGACGAAAAATAATAGAAAAAAGGGATTTTATTTTTTCAAGCAGGTCATGGATTTTTCAGAAACACTTGGCTTTGATACCATATACAGATACAACTTAGAACAAGATAAAAGAAAATGTCCATAAACGTATCCTAAAACTGAAAAATAAATTGTCTTTGGTTTACAATAAATACAGATTTATTAAATTAACTTTTTCATGGAAAATATAAACAAAAAAAATCTAAATAGTAACACCTTGGGTATAATTCATTTGCTAATACAAAGCCAATATGTCCTTAGGACAAGATTCATACAGCTTTATGTAAATTGTGAAGCATTCATAAATTATTCCTCTTCTCTCTTCCAGTTGCACCAATTTGCCTGGCAAGATATAAGAATATGGTTTCATTAATTAACGCACATTCGTCAGCCACCACTAAATTCTCAATAAATATCTGTGAAGATTATTATATGTTGATGAAATATTTGCTATAATAACTGATGTTGAGACGTCAAGGGTCGTTACTAAGGAGGAAACGTACTACTTTAAAATTGGGACTATGGTACACAAACAAACACACACACACACGGATATATATATATATATATATATATATATATATATATATATATATATATATATATATATATATATATATATATATATATATATATATATATATATATACATACACTGATACGCAAAACTGTACGCTCTATCGGAATCTGTTTTCTTTTTTTTATATTTTCGTCACCACTCTCTCCTCTCACTGTTGACACGCTTATGCCTGTATTTTCCTGCATCATTGTTTTTTAATTGTTATCTCATTCTTGACAGCTTGTGTATATACTCATGCTCAGTCCAAACATAGCTAGTTATATTCGACTCCTCTCTCAATCACCTTCTAATGGTTCTCTTGCATATTGGTGACCAGTACAGTGACCAGCTACCTCCCATCTTCTTCGACACTGCTGTGTCTTACTATTTTGATGAAACTGTTTTCTGACACTGACTCTGCAATCAACGCCACATCCCTGAAACTGCTTTTTCTAACCCGGTGGAATAGCATTCACCCTGTTTCAGTGTGTCCAGTTTGGCATTAAGGGTATGACTTAGTAAAGCACAAAAGCAGATTACGTTCTCATGGCCATCCCTAAGTATACTTTCCCGGAAATATCCAAGGAGACATCTTCATAATGTATGGCGCCATCAAATCATTGGAGGAATATTCGCCACCACCAGCCATCTGTATGACAAAACTTTTTCAGGTCTTTCAACAGCCAATGGCGAACCAAAAAGCTTCACTCCCCCTTAAGGAAATAGCCATTATTGATAGCCTGCAACTTGTTGCAAACTGCTCTCCTTATGAAGTGAATCTACTTCCAGCCCTTTTTGTATGCAGCCTACCTAAGTCCTTACATGCTGCTATCCCTGATGTTGATCTTTTGTCCATGAAGGACTGATGACCAAAGTTGAAGCCCTTCACTTCTCTACATTCCAGACCTCCATCAATGCCTCAAATCATCGAGAAGTGGACAGCTATTTAATATTGACCGAAGCCATTGTGAATGTAGTAGGGCATAGACTACCCGTAACGTGCCAGCGTGGCGACAAGGGTGCCACTACCCACATATACCACCCCTTGAAAATGCCCTAACTAAGAATCCCTCCAGCCACTTACTAACACCCATCGGCCACAATTATGGTACTGCCACTGAAATTCAGAGTTGCTCCAAAGAATTGTGCGAATTGGTGTCATTGTCCAAAAAGGTTGTAAGTAGGCCATCGCTTGGGGCGGAAGCCTCCACCGTCACTAATCTTTTAATTTTACATGACGCACGTATGGGCGTGTGATTTTTGGTAGACCCAGTCGCTTGCTGTTTTCTTCTACCAGGGCCACTCTGCAGGATATGATATAGTATGTCTATAACTGCAGACATCAGCCTGGTAGCTGCCAATAGGTCTACGATACCCAACCACGGCTATGAAATCCTCACATTATCCTTTGGTAGCACTTATTATATTTGGAAGTTTCTGATTACAGATGTCAATCACCAATCCTTGATGTGGATATCATCTGGCATTATCTTCTCCTGGTCCATATAGTTCAACGAAGGTTCGTCAACGTGGATTCATACTTCTGGACGCCTCTCCAACCCCTCCCCCACTCTGAGCTTTGCTCTCAACACCAGCGTACCCTTGGTTGCCTACATCCACCTCCTCACATCATACTGGAAGTTTTCCACCCAGAACATCGTCAAATGCCAACGGGTCCCATGAAACGTAGCTTTTAACGCCCACTTGAGACGACCAGTGTTCACCTGATTCCAATGTTTGATACTGGATCGTCTGTCAACTGCAAAATGAACTTTCGTAGAAATAAAAGAAACTAGCTTTGCTAAAAGGCCTAAAGCCCATTGTCTTCACCCTTAATTATGATCTTGAGGCATAGCAGTGCGCTTGCACAGAGGGAAGAAACAGAGTTGAGATCATAATGTTATAAATGGAAGGAAAAAGTGGTAAAAACAAAGAGAAAATATAGGCTTTTCTAGTATCCATTAGTATTATGGATTCATGTAGTAAATATAATTTCAGCATATGCTGCTATAATTAAAGTAGACTTGAATGGCAAAGATGGTAGAAAAGGGATGTAAATGAGTAAGTACACGGAGGCCAGTGTTTCGGAAACCAAAATGACGGGAAAAATATATGGAAGAGGGATCAGAGTTTTGAAATGGTATGAACGATTGCCTTCAGGATGCCAGAAAACTTTAAATCAATTGATCATTCATAACTGGATAAGCAACTAATAAAGATTTAGAGTAGAGGGAAAAACCAATTAGATTACATTCTAGTTAGAGGAGTTGACAAAAAAGATGTGATGATCTGTAATTTAATATCCGGGGAAGCATGTGTTGAAAACATAGAATGGCTGTGATCGATTTTAAAATGAGAGGTAAAATCCCAAAAAGAGTGTTAGAGTGTTAAATTTTTGTAAATAAAAACACAAGAAGAAACTAAGGAAACATGTTATTGTTATACTCCCTGTAAAGAAGAAGGAAAAAGCAAACTTCAAAATAACTGTTCCTCCTTAGGAGATGCATATACGATAATTACAAGGTATGATCATGTTAACCCCACACTACCAGGTCCTGCAAGAGGAATTAATTGTAAAATCTTCCTTAAGTTATCAATATCCACTGAGTAGGAGTACATTGGGGAACAATATAAATTATGTATGAGGACTTGTGTGCAGTTCACACCCCTTGATCAGAGAATGAATGGATCCTCTCGGTCTATATGACGCAAGTAGATCCTACAGTTATAATGGCTAAATAAACATTTCAACCACATATACTGTGTGCTTATATATATATATATATATATATATATATATATATATATATATATATATATATATATATATATATATATATATAATATATATATATATATATATATATATATATATATATATATATATATATATATATATATATATATATATATATATATATATATATATATTTATATATATGTGTGTGTGTTTCACTTTGAATAACATAAAATAATAGTATGTTATAAGAAAAAAGAACTGAACAACGATAAGGCATGCCGACGAAAAATAATAGAAAAAAGGGATTTTATTTTTTCAAGCAGGTCATGGATTTTTCAGAAACACTTGGCTTTGATACCATATACAGATACAACTTAGAACAAGATAAAAGAAAATGTCCATAAACGTATCCTAAAACTGAAAAATAAATTGTCTTTGGTTTACAATAAATACAGATTTATTAAATTAACTTTTTCATGGAAAATATAAACAAAAAAAATCTAAATAGTAACACCTTGGGTATAATTCATTTGCTAATACAAAGCCAATATGTCCTTAGGACAAGATTCATACAGCTTTATGTAAATTGTGAAGCATTCATAAATTATTCCTCTTCTCTCTTCCAGTTGCACCAATTTGCCTGGCAAGATATAAGAATATGGTTTCATTAATTAACGCACATTCGTCAGCCACCACTAAATTCTCAATAAATATCTGTGAAGATTATTATATGTTGATGAAATATTTGCTATAATAACTGATGTTGAGACGTCAAGGGTCGTTACTAAGGAGGAAACGTACTACTTTAAAATTGGGACTATGGTACACAAACAAACACACACACACACGGATATATATATATATATATATATATATATATATATATATATATATATATATATATATATATATATATATATATATATATATATATATATATATATACAAACACTGATACGCAAAACTGTACGCTCTATCGGAATCTGTTTTCTTTTTTTTATATTTTCGTCACCACTCTCTCCTCTCACTGTTGACACGCTTATGCCTGTATTTTCCTGCATCATTGTTTTTTAATTGTTATCTCATTCTTGACAGCTTGTGTATATACTCATGCTCAGTCCAAACATAGCTAGTTATATTCGACTCCTCTCTCAATCACCTTCTAATGGTTCTCTTGCATATTGGTGACCAGTACAGTGACCAGCTACCTCCCATCTTCTTCGACACTGCTGTGTCTTACTATTTTGATGAAACTGTTTTCTGACACTGACTCTGCAATCAACGCCACATCCCTGAAACTGCTTTTTCTAACCCGGTGGAATAGCATTCACCCTGTTTCAGGTTGTCCAGTTTGGCATTAAGGGTATGACTTAGTAAAGCACAAAAGCAGATTACGTTCTCATGGCCATCCCTAAGTATACTTTCCCGGAAATATCCAAGGAGACATCTTCATAATGTATGGCGCCATCAAATCATTGGAGGAATATTCGCCACCACCAGCCATCTGTATGACAAAACTTTTTCAGGTCTTTCAACAGCCAATGGCGAACCAAAAAGCTTCACTCCCCCTTAAGGAAATAGCCATTATTGATAGCCTGCAACTTGTTGCAAACTGCTCTCCTTATGAAGTGAATCTACTTCCAGCCCTTTTTGTATGCAGCCTACCTAAGTCCTTACATGCTGCTATCCCTGATGTTGATCTTTTGTCCATGAAGGACTGATGACCAAAGTTGAAGCCCTTCACTTCTCTACATTCCAGACCTCCATCAATGCCTCAAATCATCGAGAAGTGGACAGCTATTTAATATTGACCGAAGCCATTGTGAATGTAGTAGGGCATAGACTACCCGTAACGTGCCAGCGTGGCGACAAGGGTGCCACTACCCACATATACCACCCCTTGAAAATGCCCTAACTAAGAATCCCTCCAGCCACTTACTAACACCCATCGGCCACAATTATGGTACTGCCACTGAAATTCAGAGTTGCTCCAAAGAATTGTGCGAATTGGTGTCATTGTCCAAAAAGGTTGTAAGTAGGCCATCGCTTGGGGCGGAAGCCTCCACCGTCACTAATCTTTTCATTTTACATGACGCACGTATGGGCGTGTGATTTTTGGTAGACCCAGTCGCTTGCTGTTTTCTTCTACCAGGGCCACTCTGCAGGATATGATATAGTATGTCTATAACTGCAGACATCAGCCTGGTAGCTGCCAATAGGTCTACGATACCCAACCACGGCTATGAAATCCTCACATTATCCTTTGGTAGCACTTATTATATTTGGAAGTTTCTGATTACAGATGTCAATCACCAATCCTTGATGTGGATATCATCTGGCATTATCTTCTCCTGGTCCATATAGTTCAACGAAGGTTCGTCAACGTGGATTCATACTTCTGGACGCCTCTCCAACCCCTCCCCCACTCTGAGCTTTGCTCTCAACACCAGCGTACCCTTGGTTGCCTACATCCACCTCCTCACATCATACTGGAAGTTTTCCACCCAGAACATCGTCAAATGCCAACGGGTCCCATGAAACGTAGCTTTTAACGCCCACTTGAGACGACCAGTGTTCACCTGATTCCAATGTTTGATACTGGATCGTCTGTCAACTGCAAAATGAACTTTCGTAGAAATAAAAGAAACTAGCTTTGCTAAAAGGCCTAAAGCCCATTGTCTTCACCCTTAATTATGATCTTGAGGCATAGCAGTGCGCTTGCACAGAGGGAAGAAACAGAGTTGAGATCATAATGTTATAAATGGAAGGAAAAAGTGGTAAAAACAAAGAGAAAATATAGGCTTTTCTAGTATCCATTAGTATTATGGATTCATGTAGTAAATATAATTTCAGCATATGCTGCTATAATTAAAGTAGACTTGAATGGCAAAGATGGTAGAAAAGGGATGTAAATGAGTAAGTACACGGAGGCCAGTGTTTCGGAAACCAAAATGACGGGAAAAATATATGGAAGAGGGATCAGAGTTTTGAAATGGTATGAACGATTGCCTTCAGGATGCCAGAAAACTTTAAATCAATTGATCATTCATAACTGGATAAGCAACTAATAAAGATTTAGAGTAGAGGGAAAAACCAATTAGATTACATTCTAGTTAGAGGAGTTGACAAAAAAGATGTGATGATCTGTAATTTAATATCCGGGGAAGCATGTGTTGAAAACATAGAATGGCTGTGATCGATTTTAAAATGAGAGGTAAAATCCCAAAAAGAGTGTTAGAGTGTTAAATTTTTGTAAATAAAAACACAAGAAGAAACTAAGGAAACATGTTATTGTTATACTCCCTGTAAAGAAGAAGGAAAAAGCAAACTTCAAAATAACTGTTCCTCCTTAGGAGATGCATATACGATAATTACAAGGTATGATCATGTTAACCCCACACTACCAGGTCCTGCAAGAGGAATTAATTGTAAAATCTTCCTTAAGTTATCAATATCCACTGAGTAGGAGTACATTGGGGAACAATATAAATTATGTATGAGGACTTGTGTGCAGTTCACACCCCTTGATCAGAGAATGAATGGATCCTCTCGGTCTATATGACGCAAGTAGATCCTACAGTTATAATGGCTAAATAAACATTTCAACCACATATACTGTGTGCTTATATATATATATATATATATATATATATATATATATATATATATATATATATATATATATATATATATATATATATATAAATATATATATATATATATATATATATATATATATATATATATATATATATATATATATATATATATATATATATATATATATATATATATATATTTATATATATGTGTGTGTGTTTCACTTTGAATAACATAAAATAATAGTATGTTATAAGAAAAAAGAACTGAACAACGATAAGGCATGCCGACGAAAAATAATAGAAAAAAGGGATTTTATTTTTTCAAGCAGGTCATGGATTTTTCAGAAACACTTGGCTTTGATACCATATACAGATACAACTTAGAACAAGATAAAAGAAAATGTCCATAAACGTATCCTAAAACTGAAAAATAAATTGTCTTTGGTTTACAATAAATACAGATTTATTAAATTAACTTTTTCATGGAAAATATAAACAAAAAAAATCTAAATAGTAACACCTTGGGTATAATTCATTTGCTAATACAAAGCCAATATGTCCTTAGGACAAGATTCATACAGCTTTATGTAAATTGTGAAGCATTCATAAATTATTCCTCTTCTCTCTTCCAGTTGCACCAATTTGCCTGGCAAGATATAAGAATATGGTTTCATTAATTAACGCACATTCGTCAGCCACCACTAAATTCTCAATAAATATCTGTGAAGATTATTATATGTTGATGAAATATTTGCTATAATAACTGATGTTGAGACGTCAAGGGTCGTTACTAAGGAGGAAACGTACTACTTTAAAATTGGGACTATGGTACACAAACAAACACACACACACACGGATATATATATATATATATATATATATATATATATATATATATATATATATATATATATATATATATATATATATATATATATATATATATATATACAAACACTGATACGCAAAACTGTACGCTCTATCGGAATCT
>NC_090750.1:9952210-9964710 GCF_036898095.1 Palaemon carinicauda
AGTAGGGGATTCAGCATTATGAAGTTTCATCTGTGATGGATAACGGGGGAAGGTGGGCTGTGGCACCCTAGCAGTACCCGCTAAACTCAGTTGAGTACCTTGTCAGGCTCGGAGGAACGTAGAGAGTAGGGGTCCTGTTTATTGTTTCATTTGTTTGATGTCGGCCACCCTCCAAAATTGGGCGAAATGCCTTGTTATATATATATATATATATATATATATATATATATATATATATATATATATATATATATATATATATATATATATATATATATGTGTGTGTGTGTGTGTGTGTGTGTGTGTATGTGTGTGTATGTGTGTGTGCGTATATATTTATATGGATGGTAGATTCTCAATTATATAAACAAACACGTTTTCATGAGAATAGAGGCTCTCCAGAACATCTGCGTGGCAAGCCCAGCCACCCAGTGTGCCTGTGGTGCCCAACCACTTCAGTGGGTTCCACAGGAAAAAACTTAAACTCACGAACCCCAGCCATACACGTGAAATGTGTAATAGCCATGAGTATATATATATATATATATATATATATATATATATATATATATATATATATATATATATATATATATATATATACATATATATATATATATATATATATATATATATATATTATGTATATATATATATATATATATATATATATATATATATATATATATATATATATATATATATATATACATAATATATATATATATATATATATATATATATATATATATATATATATATATAATATATATAAATATATATATATATATATATATATATATATATATATAAATATGTATATATATATATATATATATATATATATATATATATATATATATATATATATATATATATATATATATATATATATATATGTATGCATATATACATATACATATACATATATATATATATATATATATATATATATATATATATATATATATATATATATATATATATATATATGTATATATACATATATATATATATATATATATATATATATATATATATATATATATATATATATATATATATATATATATATATATATATATATATATCTCACTATGTTGGCCATGAACAACAATGCAGTGTAACTATTAATCAAAAGTTTAGTAATGAAGCTAAGAAAAAACCCCACTACATATTTCAATAGTCAAATACTGACTATGTTTTACATTTTTCTGAATATTTATAACACCAATTGCGTGTGTTTCAATACACTGAACAAGTGTAAAATTTCAATTGTGTTATTGTAATTTCGTAAAATCATTGAAATAATCTATCGCAAATGTCTTTCATTAATCTTATGGAGGAGAGAAGTTTTTCAGCAACTACTGTACATTCCGAATATTTTGTGTATTATCCACACTAAAGAGTAAACGTAATATCTGAAAACTGCTTGTGAATTTTGTTTATGCAAATACTCTATATAGATCTCTGTAAATCATTTAAAATAATGATACAATCTCAGACACAACTGCATTCGACTTAGGATAGATACTTATATTCTTAATCTTTCAGGTCATCGTCATCTTCTACGCCGCCATCATCATCCTTCTCGTCGGGACGAACATCCACCGCCTTCGCCCGCGTCGTCGAAATCGACCTCATCACCGTCATCCTCTCCCAGTCGACACATCAGCCAGTGCTGGCGTCTCGCGGTCGATCTCCTCCTCTTCGACAGATAATCCAGGGCCTGTGTCAACCACTGTTATCAGGGAGAAGAACAATTGGGGAGAGTATGAAGATGCTGCAGTTGTATAATGCTGGATATTCTGGGGACTTAAGTTCAGCTAGTGGACTATATTGTGCCTTGCCGGGAAGAAATTAAGGAACTTGCAAGTATGAATTATTTCCCAAGAAGTTTCTGGGGATGAAAAGAGTTAAAGGTGTTCAGGTGGTGATTTTTAAATTAGGGTCTGCGTTTCTGAAAGTTCTTGAAAGACAATAATCTAAGAAGTACACTTTACAGAAACTCAGCTAAACAGAGTCAGGGATATAAACTAGGAATCAAACTTGTTGCAATGCCTCCAAAGTTCCTATAAGACGGCAACTGAAAATGCCGGATATTATGTGGATTAATAGAAGTTCAATCCTAATTGTAAAAATAAAAACAATCTTTTCGTCGGGTAAGTACGTGTGGAAGAAAGATATTCCAAATTATTCGATAGAAGTGATTTTGAAAGAATTGTTACAACTTTCTATTTAAAAGGGAGTGTAGAAAAAGAAAATATAACAAAATGCGAGTAGGAAATAGCTGTGAGAGCAATGAGTAACGGAATAAACTTGATAACTGTTGCTGTAAACAGTATTGTTTGTGACATAAAAATTGTAACTGCTTACGGTTGAGGAATATTTGGAGAAGAGAAGTACAGTATCACAAATTTTGCCTTTGAAAGATATTTAAACGAAAAATCGTAAACATTATTTTTTGAGGAATTGTTTATGAAGCGTTTTAGCGTGTATTCCTGAGAATTGTTAGTGAATGGAACTTCGTAATTAGATTTGCATTGGAACCATTTGTAAAATGTAAGGTTTGCATCATATATTCTGGAAGAGTTTCCAAAGGAATAGTTTTACATTGTATGTTTTTGAAGTGTTTGCTGAATTGAGGGAAGTTTTATAATCCCATCTTTAGTATTATATAATGCAGAATTAAAATTCCAAATTAATTCAGGTGGATGATATCTTTGGAAACTTTTCATCAATGTAAATATGGGCAAATGTCACTGTTCCAACGTTCGTCTTTAGTGATAATAATCAATTTTGAAATATGTCTCTAAACTCAATTTTCAAAATACAATGAAAAGCCAGTATCAAGCAAATTTATCATATAAGTAAGTATTTGTGAAGTTTAGAAAAAAAATCATGGTGCTTTGGATCTCTCTTCGAAGAAGAGTTTTCAATAGACACTTGTAGTTGTCTACCTGTAAATATAGCTAAAAATTATAAAATTCTCAATAACTTTTTTTCCTTTTAGATAAAATATTAAAATAGTGTTTATGGTTTTAACAAGAATTTCACTGAACGTGACACGCCAATATACAGTTCTAAACATATATTTATAGAAGTATCGGATACGTCTCATAGAATTAATATAAAAATTCCTTATAAGTTAGAAAATATATTCGGTAATTAATATGAATCCTTTATAAAAAAGTAATATATATATATATATATATATATATATATATATATATATATATATATATATATATATATATATATATATATATATATATATATATATATATATATATATATATATAGACCACAATGACCTTTAATACAGAATTCTATCTTGGTAATATATATCCACTACAATTCATTTTATGTTGATATCTTCTGGGAGAGATTCGAACACCTGCCTATTCAGCAGAAAACCATGCCTGCGAGTATTCTACTAACTGAGCCCTCAAGAGAGATATAGGTTTATGACAAGCCGTCGATTGAAATCAAGAGTGTTAGTGATATATTTTCATCACACACACACACACACACACACACACACACACACACACACACACACACATATATATATATATATATATATATATATATATATATATATATATATATATATATATATATATATATATATATATATATATATATATATATATATATATATATATATATATATATATATATATATATATATATATATATATATATATATATATATATATATATATATATATTTATATATATGTGTGTGTGTAGTTCTGTACATATTAATGAAAATCACCTCTGAAAACAAGCATTCTTAGCCAATCCGAGGTGATGGAATGTTAAAGCCACTTCCGTAACTTCATTTTGAAATTATATCTCAGATAATAATATGCCTAGAAATGATTAACTCAAAGGGAAATGTTTAGGCAAAATAGATCATAATGATTTTTTGTGTAATCAAGAACAGACAAGGAAATGCCCATTTTCGCTGAAATAATTGAATATCCATAAAATACACAACAATAATTTTTTTTTTTTTAGAACTTCAGAGATATTTTTCTTAGATAAGGAATAAAAAGATGGTTCTAATAAATTTTATCATATAATCTTTCTGATTAATACAAATAAAAAAAAATTTGCTCCTTACTATTTTTGCTTTGATTTTCTTCAGCAATTGAACAATTGATATTAAGAATGATTATACATAAGATTTCTATGACAAAGTGACATCTTGAGTATCCTCTAAGTGCCGTGCTAAGTAAATTTTTCGATACTTGTGTGAAATGATAATTACCTCTGAAAAACCCAATATTGACCATCTCACAAACTAGTGAATAAGGCTATTGACACTAAGATCAAATGCTAATAAGTATCTATAGGTATGTTATCAATCAATCATGGAAAGAACCTAACTATTAATTTCTTAAATGAATTGGGGACAATAATATTTTCCACTCGCATCAAAATTATAAAATCTAGTTTAATCTTATTTGACAATACATAAGGATCATTAGAAGTTGAGGTTAAAAAAGAAAAATATTATTGCTTTAATGGTGCTAGGATATTTAACAACAAAATACTCTAACTTATATGTACCTGTTCTTAAGTGCCATAAAAATTTCTTGGGAAGATATACATAGAGGGATATGTCAAAATGAAGATAGAGATACGAAAAACAAACAAACGCACAGCGAAAAACACACAAACACAAACACACACACACAAACACACGCACACAGACACAAACACACACACACACACACACACACACACACACACACACATATATATATATATATATATATATATATATATATATATATATATATATATATATATATATATATATATATATATATAAACACCTATATACTATATATATATATATATATATATATATATATATATATATATATATATATATATATATATATATATATATATATATATATATATATATATATATATATATATCTATATATATATATAAATATATATATATATATATATATATATATATATATATATATATATATATATATATATATATATATATATCATTTGTCACACACACACATGTATATATATATGTAAATATTATTGCCCCAAAAGGGAAAATTAAGACTTAATTGGTCTATTCTCCATTAGGGACCTCAAATAACAGCTTCGATCAAGTCTTTTAAATTTAATTTTCGTGGCAATAAAACACATATCACCCTCATCAAATATCAATTCTCTTGATTTTTACCAACACACACACAGAAATATTCACACCCACACACGTGTACACACACATATGCACACATTCACATACGTACACACACAAACACACACGCACGCATATATATATATATATAATATATATATATATATATATATATATATATATATATATATATATATATATATATATATATATATATATATATATATATATATATATATATATATATATATATATATATATATATATATATATATATATATATATATATATATATATATATTTATATTTATATATATAGATATAAAATATATATACACGCACACACACACACACATATATATATATATATATATATATATATATATATATATATATATATATATATATATATATATATATATATATATATATGTATGTATGTGTGTGTGTGTAATAGTTAGTTATTACATATTTAAAACACATGACGTAATATGTCATTGTGGATGAAGATGCTAGCGTGAGATTTGCTGTATTCAGATAAAATCATAACAGGATGTATTTTGCTTCCCTCAGCAATGTAACATTTTCCTGAAGCTTCAACATAAATGCATACCGTGTGAAATATTGTGTCGTCACCGGATGCAGGTGTCTTCCGAGACGAATGTAAAGTTTACATATTGTGTTTAAATGCTGAGACAACTAAACATATGGTATCTGTGATATTGATAATTTAGGCAGTTCATATCTATACTTCACCTTAATTGGTCACCCGACCAAACCAGCTACACTTTTGTGATGGAGATGTTTAACACTGTTGTTTTTAGAGAATAAAACATTTTTAAAGTTACAATGATGAACTTTATTTCAAGACTCAACATCTCAAACAACACATACTCACTGTGTGTTAATAACAGTAGAACACTAATAAATGGTGGCAGCGCTAAAATTCTAAGAATCAGAGAAAGATCTTCATAAATTAATAATGATACTCTAAGAATTAGAGGAAGATCTTCAAGAAATCAAAAATAAAGCTGTAAAAACCTAAGAAAGATCTTCAAGAAATCAACGTTAATGAATCTACAATTTTGACTAAGTAACATAGTCCATCGAAGTCTACAACATTTGATGAATGTTATATATAAACTGATGAACTGGATCTTCAATCAACATCCTAAGAAACCGAAGGACTGACGTTCAACGCTTACAAAACATATCCAGGAAGCACTACATTCAACGGAAACTCGGACGAAACATTCACCCAAACGTCAAGAGAGAGAGAGGATGTGACGACATCACACAGAACCATATAAAAGCTAAGTACAATTTTCAAATTCATTTCAGTTTGGGCAGTGAAGTGTAGTTATCACGAGTCGTTAGTCGATTATTACTGGGGTGAGGTGTTTGCTAATCTTTTATTTTCCTTTCATTAAAGGAAACTGTGTTCAACTCCGAATTCTCATCTAGAAATTTTTCTCTCTTTGTGCTAATTCCTTTTTCTTTCAGAAATTCTCTGGAAATATCTTTGTGTTCCGTTTTCTTTCAGAAATTCTCGGGAAATGTCTTAGGATTAGTAGGATTGTTTTCGGGAATTATATTATAATCTTTGTCATTCAGAGCTTATATGTTTACGCAGTGGACGTCTGTATTCATATAGATATTTTGATAGAATTGCAAGGGGTCGAAGAGATAGGAAAAGAAACACAGCACTCATGACGCCCCCTGTGAGCCCCACCCCTGGACCTAGTGGCGTAGGACAGAGTAATCCTCTCCCGATTGAGACGCATGTAAATGCCAGGTCTGCAATCCTTCCTTTTCAGGGTCGGGTTAATGGGTTCTTGCCTCAAAATGTGGAGTCATTGATTTCATCCGTCAATGCCCATTTAAATGCCAAACAAATCGTAGACCCTTTTGTACAATTACAAGAAGCTAAAAGTTTTATAGATTTTTCTAAGGGGGATGCGAGTGCGTATTTAAGAGGAGTTTCATTTCAAGAAGCAGTTATCTGGGATGATTTCAAAGTTAGGTTACGCGCAGTCTATGGGGGTGAAGAAGCCTTGGATAATAGTATTAACGTTAAGAAATACAATTAATCAAGCCACTATGAATTGGCTTAATGTTATTGAGAGAGCAGCTCTCATAGCTGATAGGCTTAATGAATATCAGGATAATTTTGGTAATTCCACTTGGGTTACTAGAGATAACATCTCCGTGAAAGATTTTTTACGATTAATGTATCTAACTTGCATGACACTTATGTTGCCTGAAGCTTTAGTGCGGTGTTTGGATAAAAAGTTAGCGCCTGCAAGTACGGAATTGGATGTATATAAACAGATAAAAAAACACATGGCTAAGTGTCCAGACCTCGATCCCGTGTTAACTCAAGTTTTGGCAAAGAATGAAACAAAGCCACAAACAGTGAACGTAGTTAATAATAGTCAAGTAGCGGGAATGACGTGTTATAATTGCAAACGTCAAGGTCACCTAATCGCGGACTGCAGAACGAAATTCTGTTCGTGCAAGACACAACAGTATCCCAGAAATACACAGTCAATTCCACAGTCAGTTCCGTATGGAAATAAAAAGAAAAATCCTCATTTTAACAATAAGAAAAAACAACCAAATGTCAATGTAGTTCAGAGTCCGAAACAAACAAACACCTCTTCGAATATCGCTGAGCCTGGGTCGTCAAACCAGACCTCGCAAGGTCAGAATAATTTTCAGAATGTGCAGAGCAAAGCAAATACCACATAATTAACTCCAGTGGGGAAGAGAGTGATGTTGGGTCGAGGTCATTCATGTCAACATCAATAGTATTGAATAATCAATTTTATGCTTTATCAGATCATTGTGAGGCAATAGATTTTCCTATGAAACACACGGCCGAATTAAGTAAATCAGTGCATGCTCCCGTAGATTTGCAACGAATTCATACAATAATAAGAAAAAATGAGTAACGACCAACCTTATATGCTGTAAATTTAGAACACAAATCCTTTACGTTATTTTTTGACTCTGGTAGTCCACGTAATATCATGGATTTAAGGACACATCATTTGTTGTTTTCGAACTTTCCGATAGAAAAATCCGGAGTTAGACTCTCGGGCATAGGAAATAATGAATTAAATGTCATAGGCATAACTCATGTTCAATTCAAAGTCGGTAAACGCACATTTGCCGATACATTTGTTGTTGTACAAAACCTTGATATGTATCCAGCTGTAATTATAGGATACCCATCTATGGGAAATCAAAACATTATCTTAGCCCCTGCCAAGCACAGCGTGTATATCAAAGGGAAATTCTATAAGTCTTCTAATAGCTTAAAATCAGTTTTGGATAAAAAGGAGACGACAAATGTAACCGTAACGTACGTTGAAGAACCAATAACTTGTCTCACTAATAAAAAAATAATATACGCGATCCAGCAGAATTCTCTTTCACCCGTAATATCATCTTGTACGCAATCTATCGAGCCAAACGTACCTTCGAATTTAATAGTGCAAATAAAGAAAACATTAATGCTTTCCGACACTTTGAAAACTAACGGATTGTCTGTCACACAAGCTATTCATACAGTAGGCTCACATCAACAATGTAATATTGAAGTCTAATCATTTAAATAACACTTTAGTAATTCACAAAAATCAACATATCTTGGATGTAGAAGTTTATAAACATCGCATGCTGAAATCAATCACTCTCAATCAGTTGCGGATGAATCCCTTTTGCAATCTATTAAAAATAAAATCAATAAAGAAATTCAAGACGAAGAAATTCAGCAGAAAGTTTTTGGACTTTTCACTAAATATCATGATGTTTTTTCCATTACGGATGGATCCTTAGGAAAAACAGATGTAATCAAGCATCAAATAAGGTTAAAGGACAAGCAGAAAATTATCTATGTACCCTCGTACAGACTCCCTATGAAATTCCAGAATGAAATAAATGATGAAGTAGGTAAAATGCTAAAAGAAGGAGTCATTAGGAAATCAAACAGCCCTTATAATTTTCCATTAATAGTTGTACCGAAAAAAGATCGAACATGGCGTATCTACGTAGACTTCCGTCGTCTAAACGAGGAGACGATCCCTGATCGATTCCCAGTGCCATGTACTGACGATATTTTGTCTTTGTTAGGTCAGAATAAATATTTTACCAGCTTGGACTTACTTAAAGGCTTTCACCAGATATCATTAGAAGAAGATAGTATCCCATACACAGCCTTCAGTACAGCCAGGGGACATTATGAATTTTTACGGATGCCTTTTGGTTTACGTTGTGCTCCTATAACATTTACGAGAATGATTAACATAGTGTTTGGAGACTTGTTAGGGGATATATTGCATGCCTATATGGACGATCTTGTAATCTTTTCCAACACCTTAGAAGAACATCCACGTTAGTTAGAACTAGTACTACAGAGATTAAGACAACATAACTTAAGGGTAAAGATTAGTAAGTGTGAGTTTTTCAAAACAGAATTAATATATTTGGGTTTCATGGTGTCAAGCCAAGGTCTTAAAGTAGTCCATGGTAAGGTGTCGGCTATACGTAATTTCCCCATACCTACTAATGTCAAGGGAATAGAGCAATTTCTGGGTTGTAGTGGGTATTACAGGCGTTTTATACGCAACTATTCAATAATAGTCGCTCCTTTAACTGATCTTACGAAGATGGGCGTAGATTTCATATGGTCTGAGCATCATCAACAGCGTTTAATAACTTGAAAGATGAACTGTGTAGTTCTCCTATCTTAAAATTTCCTGACTTCGGTAAGGAATTCTTCATTGCAACCGACGCCTCAGACTTAGTAGGAGTAGGAGGGATATTGCTTCAGCAATATGATAAACAAATTTTCCCGATAGCTTTTTATTCTCAAAAATTGAGAACTTACGAAAGTAAGTATGCAGTAATAGATAAGGAAGGGCTAGCTATTGTTAATTCACTAGTGCATTTTAAGTTCATAATTTACGGTTATCCCGTTAAGGTTCTTACTGACCATAAACCACTAACCGAGTTCTTTAAAGGCTTCAACCACAGCCCTAAACGAACTCGGTGGCATTTGATCATTCAAGATTTTGGCGCAAGAATCGGGTATTTACCCGGGAAAGCAAATATCATTGCGGATGCATTATCACTCAACCCCGTGACATCGTCTACGGAGCCTTTAGCTGAATTAATAGATATATCAACATCCATGCCTATTGTTAAAACGATATCTGAACAAGAAGATTTAGGCTGGAGCGCTGAATTATTACAGACTGAGCAAAGAAAAGATCAAAAAATAGAAACAATTATAAATGCTTTGAAAGGTAATCATAAGGAAAAGGGATATATAAAGTATAAGCAGCAGAATTATATAATCAAAGATAATATTCTGTGTAGGACTGTGACAAGGAAAACCCGCAATACACCACATGTAACTAACGACCAGGTAGTAGTAACAATCTCACTTATTACCACTGTCCTAAATTGGTTGCATGCAAATCCATTACATGGACACCTGGGGTTCCCATTAATGTCACAGAAAGCCAAATCATTGTTTTATTGGCATACGAAGCTTACAGATATAAAAAGACATATAGCTAATTGTCGCACATGTTAGTAAAACAAAGGGCATGCGAAAACACCTGTCAGCCTAGGGGCTTATCCCGTGCCCAATCAACCCTTTGAAAGAATATATTTAGATATGTTAACATTTGTAAACGTGGAATTCCATACATGATAATATTAGACTCAGGTGGTGAATTTAATAATCACTTTCTTACCTCATTGTGTGAATTCCTTAGCATAAAGAAAATAAATACCATGATATATCACCCAGAGTCGAATGGGCTAGTGGAAAGAGCAAATAGAAAGGTTTTAAATATATTAAGAGTAACACTAGGGGTATCAGACCCCAACTGGGATATTGCAATACCTGCGGCACTGAGTACTCTGAATCGTTCATATCATATATCAATTAAAATGTCACCGCATGAAGCATTGTATGGTACCCCAGTTAGAACGCCTTTCCATGTATTAACGCCTATAACTAATCTATCAAATCCTTTAAAAGAATGTATAAATGCAAGCAAAAGTCGATATGATATCCTTCGAAAGAATTTAGCAGAATCACAAATCATAATGAAAAGGAATCATGATAAAATAGTGAAGCCAACTAAAACATATACCGTGGGTGATAATGTATATATACAGATAAATGTGCGTAAGAGACTCAATTATAAACTAATACCTAAGTTTGAAGGCTCATTTAACATTTTGGAAACATTAACGGCCAATAGGTTTAGAGTTCAAAACGTGTCCCAACACACAGATGAGAGAATAGTACCATTGGCTCACATAAGAAATTGAAAAAAAAAGAGGGAAAGAAGTGAGGGAAAAATTTTTAATTGTGTGATTAAAAGTTTTTTTTCTTAATACAGGAGTAATTACATATATTTTTCTTGTTACAGGTTTCCAAGATGAATTTTTTGTTGTTGGTAGTGATATTGTTTGCTCAGCCATTTTTCTCGTGTGGGATGAGCTCTAAAACTAAAAGTATAGATTTTAAATATGGCACTATAGTTGAAAGACAAGAAGACGTTTTTATTACATCGAGCAACGTAGTTGTAAAAATGAATATGCAAGCAATTTTTCTTACAGAGAATGATGTCACTAGCTTAAAAACCGCCATTTCAAGGTTTTCTGTCTCATTAGATGAGTTGCATAGAAGACATTTTCATTTGACTACAGAGAGTTCGCTTGGATCGACACTAAAAGTTGCAGAGATGCTATCTGATGACTTGCAAAATAAGACTTACGAGACAGAATCTTTGGCTCGTGACCTTTTGATGTGGACTGTAGGACACGAACATAAAGGAAGACGAAATCCGTTTATTTTTGCTGCATTAAACATCTTTGGGTCTATTGCAAGTTTAGGTTTAGGAATTTCCAATTGTCTTAAGATTAGTAATGAAAATAAGAAAAATGAGTTCTTGACTCATGAAGATGAATTGATTATGTCAGAACTAAGGAATCAGTTAGCTTCAATCAATCAAATTATGGATTTAGTAAATGAATATTCCAGTAATATCAGTCAGATTATGGAAGTACAGGATTTGTTGGCAACGTTAACGTATTATGATTCAAAGATAGATCACATACATAACAGAATTGCACATTTCATTGAGAAATCCAAGGATTATGTAGAAGCTATCACGTTAGCAACTAAAGGTGTACTGTCGCCCCATTTGTAGCCTATAAATTACTTAAAGTTAGTTCTGGAGAACGGAAGGGATAAACTAGACTATGTTCCTTTGTTAGGCGA
>NC_090750.1:9969710-9974710 GCF_036898095.1 Palaemon carinicauda
TATATTAGAGTACATAACATAATAAACATTGATGAACCTTGAAAAAAACTAATTGTATAAGATTTTTAAATGAATGAAGGTTGATATACCGTAAATGGCTGTAAATATTAGATGAATAAGTGTATCGTACAAAGAAGAGATAACGTTTTTTACATAATGAAATCAAAATAATAATCATAAATGGTTCTTACTCCCAATGTTTATGATAAAAAGCTGGTGGATGTTCAGCATCTTGATAGTGTAATATGAAATACTAAAATGGTATTGTAGTACTATTAAGACATACTTTCATATTATGCTCATATCTCTTGAATAAATGTAAACTATTTTACATAAACACACAGACTCACACACACACACACACACACACACACACATATATATATATATATATATATATATATATATATATATATATATATATATATATATATATATATATATATATATATATATATATATATATATATATATAAACGTTTTAATAGCTGATGTCATCGAAAATCATTATTTCTGTCTCCCCATTGAGTTGTTAATGTTGCAATGTAATTTCAATATTTATTACACAATCTTCAAGGCCGTTTTTCACTTTCTTATTTCATTTATTCATGTATTCTGATTCCTATTTTGAAATGTCCTTTGCTGTATTAATCTTTCCAAAGATTACATATATCTTCATCTTTTCTTTATTCATATTCCAATTTTACCCATTCCCATTAATAATTTTGATGATGTTATACAATATCCAAGTGTTTTCATGACATATGTTAGAGACAGACTTGAACTAGAGAATTGCCCAAATGACAATAAAAATCATTTCAATTTTCTACGATCCCTGTATTGATATCTAAATTTAATCAGTTATTTGCCCTTTGAAAAAACTGATGAATAAAATTATACAGAAATATATGGTTGTTTTTCTAATCCTTAAGGTGATATTCAGTCAAAAGTGCTTGATTATCATTTATTTTACCGGATATATTTTCGATTAACATTTAACATTGATGAACTAAATCCATCGGTAGGTAGTATATTTATAGAAATGTCATCATGAAAGATATATATCTCTCTGAATTATAAATGATCTATTGGAATGATATAGCTCCTAGATAAGTTATAATTCTACACTAACATCCTCCAAGAGCACATTCCGTAAAAAAAAATTTTCTCTACTATATCTAGCCTTCATTTATGGTTATAATTCATTTTTTACTAATATCGATCTAGTAAAGTAAATAGGATTATGAAAACCAGAGTATTCCCCATTGATTAAAGGTAAAAGTAATTCTCAACAGTAGCATTCAAAATAAAATCCATCACTTAAGAATTAAAATAAGTCCATCATATGTGAAGGAAATATAATCTTCACTTAAAAAGTATATAACACCTTCGCATAAAAATCAAAGTATTTCCCCCTGCTTGATGATTATAGTATTTCGCATAGTTTAGAATTTTAAGCTCAATATTTTCCAGAGTTCTGTTTGAATACACAGGAAATTTGACTTGAGCTTGAATCAAGAACATTGCTGGTTCAATATTCTTTAGGATGAATCTAAAAGAGATAAATCAAACACAGGTGAATCAGTAAAAATATGGCATGTATGAATGAAAACTCCTTTTTATAAGAATTTAATAATACCTATTGATATTTCAGGAAAAAAATGCATATATGAAACTCAAGTATAGCCTTACTCAACCGAAGAAATGAATCTTAAAAAAAGAAAAAAAAATGTTTTCAAAACTGACCAGAGCTTTGAAGATCTCACACAACTTTTGTCTCCACATGACATATTTGTATATACCACAGAGAAGCAAATCATTACCTTAACAAAAGAAACAACTCCATTAACTATTGGAAAACAAATGGTTTTCATTTACGATCACAGCTGTCAAGGAAATTTACTGATAGCTTAAGGCTAAGGTTATAATTCCTTAATTTCAACAACAATTCACAAAACTTGTGCAATTAGTTTGAGTTACTGATAGTGCAAGAGAGGGGGGAATGTCGAGGAGTCATGAGCACTAACTGCTTTAACTTGCTATTTTAAATTCAAATGTTTGTGGAAGGGAATATTTACCGGAACTGAGAAAATTGGAAAATTTTAATATTTTTTTACAAAATGGGGTATACTCCCATGTAAGAAATTTCCCCTCCTTTTTAGAATATTTGTTTAAGCAACTCTATTTCCCAGCTAAGATCTGAATAAATTAATATTACGCAAATAATCCTCTTGAACCCCAATATCGAACATTGCAGGAAACTATTAAGTTGGTCGATTCACAGCAGAAGAAAATCAACGGCATTTCGAATGTTGGAAGTTAGTTCGAAATTATCATAATGATAGATTTACCAGATCTACAATCTTCATGAAATATGTTATCAAACTTTTCTAAGATGACGATTCCTTAAAGTTTATATGTAAAAGTTATATGACAGGTACCTTCTCGTAATCACGATCCCAAATAGCCATAGTCTATCAATCAATCAAATAATTTTGTCTCTGTCAGTCTGTGCAATTGTACCTTCCATGCTCACTCTTGTGCACTTGTTCGAAATATGAAATGTTGTTGGTACAAATATATGTAATATATGCCACCAATTTCATGGCTGTGTATATCGACTTCTAAAGCTTACTAGGCAGGAATGCGTATCTCGTATCTATAGATCAATAGTCATAGCCAATGAAAAAATATCACATTCCATTAAACAATATAACATCAACCGTCTGCAGCTGAATTATAGTAACCTTGGAATTGCTTGTCTTCTGCTTGTTCATCAGTCTTTACCTATTTATGACCATAGTGATAAATTAATAGCTGATCATACATGTATATCAGAAATTTTCAAAAGCAAACGCCATGTTGTTGATGGTCTTCTGATTTGTTACCCTGCTATTTGAAAATAATTCAAATTTTATATTCAAACTTGCAAGTAAAACTATCATCATCATCTTGGAATACTCGTCCCTCCCTAAGGAAAGGAGAGTGAAGAGGAGTGATGACGTTCTGGACCCGTTCAATTTAGTTTGTTCATCCCTTCCATAATGATTCTATTATTATTATTATTATTATTATTATTATTATTATTATTATTATTATTATTATTGATAACCAAGCTACCACCGTAGTTGGAAGAGCAATACGCTATAAGCCCAAGGCCTCCAATACGGAAAAATAGCCCAGTAAGGAAAGGAAATAAGGAAATAAATAAATGATGAAAATAATTTAACAATAAATCATTCTAAAAAACAGTAACAACGTCAAAACAGATATGTCCTATATAAACTATTAACAACGTCAAAAACAGATATATCCTATATAAACTATAAAAAGACTCATGTCAGCCTGGTCAACATAAAACCATTTGTTCCAAATTTGAACTTTTGAAGTTCTGCTAATTCAACCACTCGATTAGGAAAATCATTCCACAACTTGGTAACAGCTGGAATAGAACTTCTAGAATACTGTATAACATTGAGCCTTATGATGGAGAAGGCCTGGCTATTAGAATTAACTGCCTGCCTAATATTACGAACAGGGTAGAATTGTCCGGGGAGATCTGAATGTAAATGATGGTCAGAGTTATGAAAAATCTTATGCAACATGCGTAATGAACTAATTGAACGACGGTGCCAAAGATCAATATCTAGATCAAGAATAAAAAAAATTAATAGACCTTAAGTTTCTGTCCAACAAAATAAGAATAAAATCAGCAGCTGAACACCAGACAGGAGAACAATACTCAAAACAAGGTAGAATGAAACAGTTGAAACACTTTTTCAGAATAAATTGAACACCGAAAATCTTTTAAGACTCTCTCAATAACCCAATTTTTTTGTGCAATTGAAGAAGATACAGACCTAATGTGTTTCTCAAAAGTAAATTTGCTGTCGAGAATCACACCTAAAATTTTAAAAAAGTCATACAATTTTAAAGAAACATTATCAATACTGAGATCCGGATGTTGAGGAGCCATCGTCCTTGACCTACTTACAATCATACTTTGAGTTTTATTAAGATTCAACTTCATACTCCATAATTTGCACCATGCACTAAATTTAGCTAAATCTCTATCAAGGGATTCAGCAACCCCAGATCTACATTCAGGTGATGGAATTGATGCAAAGAGAGTAGCATTATCTGCATATGCAACAAGCTTGTTTTCTAGGCCAAACCACATGTCATGTGTATATAGTATGAAAAGTAATGGGCTAAGAACACTACCCTGTGGAAGACCGGATATCACATTCCTATACTCACTATGGTGCCCATCAACAACAACTCTTTGAGATCTATTACTTAGAAAATCAATAATAATGCTAAGAAACGACCCACCCACTCCCAACTGTTTGAGTTTGAAAACAGGGGCACCTTGATTAACACGGTAAAAGGCAGCACTAAAATCAAGGCCAATCATACGAGCCCCCTGACCACAATCAAGGGATTTCTGTACAGCATTGGAGATTGTAAGAAGGGCATCACATGCTCCAAGGCCTTTACGAAAACCAAATTGCAAACTAGGGAATATATGATTACCTTCAACAAACCTATTAAGACATTCTGCCAGAAGACTTTCAAAAACTTTAAATAATATGGGAGTTATTGAAATTGGGCGGTAATCAGTGGGACTTCAGCTACCACAAACACATTTACATATAGGAGTAAAATTACAATTTCTTCAACAAGTGCTAAAAGCTCCTCTTCTTGTTAACTTGCACAAAATAACAGGTAACTTTGGATGTAAGAAATCTGCTGTCTTTATAAAAGACAAAGGAAAAATGCCATTTGGGTCTAAACCTCCATAAGCATCAAGGTCCATCAACAGAGCTTTAATCTCACGAGATCGAAAAGCTAAACTAGTTAGTTTAGCCTCAGGAAAACAGGAATGAGGGAGTTCAAGTTTTTCATTACTCTGTTTACTGTCATAAACATCAGCCAACAAGGTTGCCTTTTCCTTTGGACAGTGAGTGACTGAGCCATCTGGTTTAAGTGAAGGAGGA
>NC_090750.1:9989710-10004710 GCF_036898095.1 Palaemon carinicauda
TTCCTTCTCTAGCATAGCTATGGTTAAGGAATTCCTTGATAGAAAATAGAAAATCAGTGCAGGGTACAAATAATGGGGCATGAAATTGAACCCCGCAAAAAACTCAAATTATAATTGTGGTAGCTCAAGGGCAATGGCTCCTGAGAAGCCATATTTTTAATTAATAATGTATCTTTAATAATATATTACTCAATTAGAATTCTTGGTGTGATGTTTGACTGTAAACTCAATTTTGAGAAACACATTCAATCTGTTTATATAAGGTAACATTATAACGTGGATGTTGAATACAAGAGTTCGAGATCAATAAAGGAAGCTATATAGCAACCTTAAAACGAGGGATGCTAATATGATAGTATTGGATCAATAAATGAAAATTAGATATGGTGACAATAAAGCGAGGAATGTTAGGCATAAGGATATGGGGTAACCACAGTATAACAGCAATATATAGGATAACATTGAAACCAGGAATTATGAGAAAAAAAATGTGTCATAGCAAATAAAAGAATTCCTAATACACTAACACTAAAACTAAAATTACTATACACAAATTAATGGGATCAGTAAATGAAAGTTACATGTTCTAACATAGAAAGATGAATGTTGAATAGAAGGGGAAAAAAAGTCATTCTACATAAAGTTAAAATAGAGGAACGCAAGACAATTGTATTCCATTTATAAACAAAAACATATGTTCAATCAATTTGGTTTGATAATCAAAAGAAACTTTGATGTGGTAACATTGAAGCTATGATTCTTAAGAATAATGGTATTAGATAAAAAAATGAAAGATGCATATGGGCCCATTGAAATGAGAAAGGTAGGATGCTGTTGCGTAGTACCCAGATGGAAACTAAGAATAGTGAAATTGAAATGGCAGATATTAGAAATCAGGGTTATGATATATAAATTAAAGATTGATATAGTATTAGTGGGATAGGCAATGTTAAACCCCCGGGTGCATTGTTAAGCATTTGGTTTAAGATTATTACACGATAATTTCAAGCTAAAAAGTTGTATGGCTAATGGGTGAAAGCCAGTAGGGTGAAGTTAAAACAGGTAATGTTGAATATATAGTTATCAAGCCAAAGGAATAATTAATATAACAACATATAAACCAATTATTATAAGAGAGACGATTTTGATGGATGCATAAAAATAAACGTGGCTAAATTGAAAATAGAATGTTGGGCACAAAGCTGTGGAATCTATAGAGGATTACCAGGTGGGGTAATATCGATATCTCAAACGTCTGAACATTTATATTCCATCAGTAATTGAACATTATTATTATTATTATTATTATTATTATTATTATTATTATTATTATTATTATTATTATTATTATTATTATTATTCAAGCTACAACCTTAGTGGTTAAAGCATGATGAGATAAGCCAGAGGGATCCAACAAGAAAAAATAAGACAACGAGGAAATAAGATAACGATATAAATAAACTATATAGGAAGAAAAGAATAATGAATATAAAATATTTTAAAATAAAATAGATATGTTATATATGAGTTATGAAGAGAGACTTATATCACCCTCTCCAAAACGAAAAAAAAAAAAAATACAGAAAACTATCGCTGGTAGCGCAAACTTCTGAAGTTCTACCTATTCAACTGCCCGATTAGAAAGATCATTCAAAAAAAAAAAAAAAAAAAAAAAAAAAAAAAAAATTAGTATCGACCCATATACTGGAGAAGTTTGGCTATGAGAATTAGCTGCAAAAAAAAAAGTAAATGTGTACTGGATGGTACTTTCCGGGAAGATCTGAACGCAAACAAATGATCAAACTCATGAAAACAACTCAGTGAAGATGATTGTGTTGTTTTTGTAATTGTTTGTTAATAATATAACGTTTCATTGTTTTTAGTTTAATTCGCATAATAGGTTTGAAAAGATAAAATTTACTACTTTCAACATGAAAAACTTTTATAATGACAAGAAAAGAAAAAAAAATTATTATGATTATATAGTCTTTTATCATGCAGTGGTGTCACAAAACCTATGCAAAATCATTGTGTTTCATATGCTAATTAGGTTTGTGATGCAATCACGTGAACAGATTTTACTAAAAATTGTATACAGTGTAATGTCAATCTAAAACCGGTTTTCTGGTGTGTAATCAAGTTAATTGTCTAAAGACGTGACGTCACTATGAATATGCACTGTAAATGGGATATCAATGAATTGAAGTCCTTATTGTGAAATACTTATTTTTTCGTAATTAGTTTAATTACTAAAATTTAATTCTTATCTAAATTCTAATTATTATTATTATTATTATTATTATTATTATTATTATTATTATTATTATTATTATTATTATTATTATAAGCCTAAGGGCCCCAGCAGGGAAAATAGCCAAGTGAGGAAAGGAAATAATGAAAAATGGAAATAAATATTCAAAAATAATAATAGTATTGAAATAAATCTTTCATATATAAATTATAATAACTTTAAAATGACAAAAGGATAAAATCTTCAAAATAACAAGAGGAAGAGAAACAGGATAGAATAGTGTGCCTGATTGTACCCTTAAGCAAGAGATCACTACTAACCCAAGACAGCGGAAGGCCATGGAACAGATGCTATGACACTCCCCAAGATTAGAGAATAATGATTTCATTTTGAAGTGTCCTTTTCCTGTAAGAAATGCGTACCATAGCTAAAAAGTCCCTTCTACTAAGAGGAAAGTAGCCACTGAAACAATTGCAGTGCAGTAGTCAATCTCTTGGGAGAAAAGAGGGGAATGTGTAAAGAATATGTCAGACTATTCTGTATATGTGTCGGCAAAGGTGAAATGAGCCGTAAAGCGAGAGAGGGATCTAATATAGTACAGTCTGGTCAGTCAAAGTACCCAATAAATTTCTAGCGGTAATATCTCAACGAGTGGATGGTGCCGTTGAGATACTACCACTAGAAACTTATGGGGACCTTTGACAGGCCAGATAATACTATATTGGATCCTCCTCTCTGGTTACGGTTTATTTTCCCTTTGCTTACAAACACATCGAATAGTCTGGCTTATTCTTTACATATTCTCCTCTGTCCTCATACACATGACCACACTGAGATTACCAAACAATTCTTTTGCACCCAAGAAACTGTTCAGTGGTAACTTTCCTCTTGAAAGGGTAGAAGAGACTTTTTATCTATAGTAAGCAGCTCTTCTAGGGGAAGGGTGCTCCGAAATCAAACCATTGTTCTCTAGTCTTGGGTAGTGCGATAGCCTCTGTACCAAGGTCTTCTACTCTCTTGGATTAGTGTTCTCTTGCTTGAGGGTACACTCGGGCACACTATTCTATCTTTTTTCTCTTTCTTTTGTTTTGTTAAAGCTTTTATAGTTTATATAGGAGATAGGTATTTCAATGTTATTGTTCTAAAAATAATTTATTTTTCCTTGCTTCCTTTCCTCCCTGGGCTATTTTCCATGTTGTGGCCCCTGGGCTTGTAGCATACTGATTTTCAAACTAGGGTTATAGCCTTGCAATTCATGATAATAATAATAATAATAATAATAATAATAATAATAATAATAATAATAATAATAATAATAATAATAATAATAATAATATCATCTAACCACTGGTTAAAAATGAGCTGCAGTATAGGCATATTCATTTCTGTGAACTAATTAATTCTTTAGCTATTTAAAAGCTTCATCGCCAATATCAATTGATTGTAGTTCATTAAACAGTAATTCAATCGCAATTGTATTCAAACCAGAACCAAATCAAGAAAATTCAAAATGCGTCATCCGTTCTCTTGTTTGATTTCTATCATATTTTTTGTAAGAGAGCATACAGCTATCTCTATAGAATGTAATTGTCTCTGTATTGACTGCTACATGGTAATGTTTTGATTCTTCCTAAATGGCTAACTAATTTTTAAAGAATAACAGTATTTAGTATTTTTAACATGAAGGATAAATTCTTAATAGGGCCTTATAAACTTGAAATTCTTAATAGGGAAGAGCACCTTCCAGACCGTTCTGAAATTTAGAATATCTATAGTCGATAACACTAGTATTTATCTTTTTTTTTTTAACTCCTTTGTAACATTGTTATATCTTGTTAATCTTATTTTTTGGTATGGTCCAGTACCTAGTATGATTCAGAATATCTGAAAAAAAAAAAATTGTTCCTTTGGTTTTTGAATCATAAGACAAAATTTCCAGCTAATTCTTGGATACTATATCCACCTCAAAATATTTTTTTTTTTTTTTTTTAGCTTAATTTTCCCATTACACCATTTAGTGCCAATTATCGGATATTTTACTACAGCGCTTAGTTTTTCATATCCCTATTAAGTGTTTATATTGACATTTTATAATTTTCTCTTTCACCTATGCTAGCCTGCATCTATTGTAGCAGAGAACTGTTCAACATCCACTGAAGTTGTGTACTGCATTTGTGAGTTACTTTTCAGGTGAGGTGAAGCAAACATATGACAAATGAAACTTGAACAATTTCATGCAGAATTTAAAGATGATGATGACATCGACAACGAGGAAGATCTCACCGATCCGAGAAACCACCGCAGAATTCAAATGGAGTTCACCAATGGTCAAGTGGAGTACATCTGAGCTTCTCAGCTGATAGTATACTGTGCACTAGCAACCAAATCTCTCAAATTACTAGTACCTTATTTCACCACTTAAGTGTGAGAAAGGGTTTTCCTGTCTAATTAATGTGAAAATGAAAAACAGAAATCGGGCGAGTACAAGGACACCAATATTTGATGCCATCGTAGAGCAAAAAGTATTGCAATGAGGTCACAAAAATTCTGTAAGCTTTATGATAAAAAATGGAAAAAGTGGTTTTGTTAACAAATACGAATCATATGTTTTAATTTTATGTTGTTTCTTAAGGGAATATTGTGACATAAGTCTTTATATTTTTTTTTCGGTAAAATTATCCATTTAGTATCTTCCTTTATTTGTTTTTTCATAAATTCATCTATTTATCATTTATATGTTTTTTCATCAGTTTACTTATTACTATGATTATTCATTTGTTTATGCAATCGTTTATTTATTGTTTATTTTACTGCTTGGGTGCTGTTATATCATTGTATTAAATTATACGAATAATTACAAGATGACAATGTCCAGTTCCAGGAGACTCTACGCAGTACTAACAAGCCTGGGTCAATTTCTCCTTACTATGTATATTATTTAGGGACTGTAATGGAGAGAGATGTTAGTCCGGTGCTGAACGATACCTATAAAGTTTAATACCTTAAATTGGTCAATAGAAATACCAAAAAAGGTGAAAGGTTTCAGCATGGACATTATTTCATAGACAGTTTCCTATTTGTTGATTTCATACTACACAATAATAAATTGTCCAATGATGATAGAAATCGGGAAGATAACGATAAGAATAATTAACTACATAGAATACAAAATGTAATCTTCTTCCTGAAAAAAGTATTTTTAGGAAATGTATGTAGGTAGAAACTAACAGTTCAAAATTTTTCAAAGGCAATAGACTTCTACTGAGGATGCGTGAGTGGAAGAATATGTTTGCACTCCAATTACATATGCTGGTCTCGCTGTTGTGCTCGCCAGGTGTACATTTTCATTTATCTTTAGACTTCAGGTTATCTGGTAAACGAGAATAAATGACCAACAGAAAAATAATAACCCTCTTCACTTATCTAAAAATGTAATATAATATAATATACAAGAAGATAACGGTAAAGGTATGATAGAGATCAAAACAAGATAAGCCTTATCCAAGAAATGACACAATTGCGCCAATATTAATCTAATAAGCAAATAGATCTCACAAGATTTTTGGTGATCATTTTTTTTTTTCATTCTACCTTGTTTCGAGTATTGCTCTCATGTTTGGCCTTTAGCTACTGATTCTCATCTTAAATTGCTGGACAGGAACTGATGGTGTAGTAACTTTCAATTTGCTGGTCAATTAGTTCGTTATGCATGTTGCGTACAATTTTTCATTATCCTGACTATTCTTTACATTCAGATTTTCCTACACAGTACCACCCTTTACGTAATGGTAGGTATACAATTCATTCTAATAGTCCGGCGTTCTCCATCGTGAAGGTCAATAGTACTCAGTATTCTAAAAGTTTTATCCCAGCCATGATCTTCCGAATCGGGTAGTTGAATCGGTAGAACTTCAAAGTTCAAATTTCCAGCAAATGTTTTTATCTTAAACAGGCTGACATAAATCTCTTTCGATAATTTATATATAAAAGATCTTTATTAATGTTGGTATGGTTCTTAAAATATTTCATATTGTTCTTTATTACTTTTTATATAATCTATTTATTTCATTTCATCGCTGTGTTATATATCCTGTGGGAGCAATTGGCCTAGTAGTAACCTGTTTTCTTTTTTTAACTAGGGTTGCAGCTTAGCTAACAAAAATAAGGATAAAAATAAAAATAAAGATAATAATAATAATAATAATAATAATAATAATAATAATAATAATAATAATAATAATAATAATAATAATAATAATAATAATAATTATAATAATAATAATAATAATAATAATAATAATAATAATAATAATAACTAAGAGAAAAATTATTTTGAAGTATTAAGCCCTTATAATTTAATCAATCTATATGTAAAAGAAGTTTCCACATTGGAACCTAAATAAATTGGAGGATGTTTGTCTTCACTCTTCTCTTGTTTAAAGTTGTTGACATTTTTACAATGGCTCAAAACATATTCACAGGCGGGTTGATTTTGTATTATTTCTCCACTGATTCCCTATCAAAAGTTATTTTTCTGGTTAGTTTTACAATGATCCCAACATGAGATAGCTTTCATGAAGGTTTTCTCAAATTTGTTTACTTTTTGGTTTCCATTCCTTATTGAGGCCTACTGGTTTCACTTTCATTAACATTTGGTAATTTTATGGTATAAATGCTAACGTGTAATCATCATTAAGGCAGCTGGAAATATTGGGAAAGTACACATCTTTATCCTTCGTCTACCTTCATGTATAGATAATGAGTCTAATTTAAGTGGTAATTCTTGATCGAGGTGAAAACTAGTTTTTGAAACGACGCTAAGAAAGAGTTTTGAGCCCTGAATCGAAACTCATGAATATTTTAAGAAGAATTTTCAAAGAAATTTCATTATGTCAGTATTTTCAGAAAAGCAAATTGCAGGAAACCATCTCTCGGATTAGTACTGGTTATTTCTATATCACTTAATTTTTTCTTTAAGGAAAAAATAGTGTAAAAGGAGGTTGTTTGATATTGATTTTTTGTTCTACTTATATATAAAAGTTATTTTAATAGCATTTGAAGGGATTTTTTTTTTTAGAAAACACGATGACATTTCATATACTCCAATTTCTTCTCATTTTTTAGCCATCAAAATGTTTTGGATTCCAAATCTTTCCTTAAAAAGTACCCTTTCTTGAATTGCCTTTTGGATAACACAAAACGATAAAGTTTAAGTCAATATCAGAGGGTTATGTGTTCACCCAAGAAAGTATTCCGGAATATGCAAATTGTCAAATGTCCTCTGGAAGGATAAGCCAAGACGATAGAGAATCCTACATTATTCAGGGAATTCAAATGGATTTAAGACTACGAAATAAATCAGAAAATTCCTTACAAAAAAAAAAAAAAACTTATTGTCTACTGATATATGAATGAAGAGGATCCTAAACAAAGGCGTAAAACAGAAAGTAAGTATATTTACAACAAGAAAAAAAAAAAAAAAAAAAAAAAGTTACTCCCATTTCTAGTAGGCCACAACAAATCATTAATATTTCAGTTTCATCATCATCTCCTCCTACACCTATTGACGCAAATGGCTGAGGTTAGATTTCACTATTCGTCTCTCTTGCGATTTAAATTTGATATTTCTTCACTCATCATCTCCCACTTCACGCTTCATAGTTCTCAGCCATGTAGGTCTGGGTCTTCTAACTCTTCTAGTGCCCTGTGGAGCCAAGTTAAACATTTGGTGAACTTATCTCTCTTAGGGAGTGCAAAGATCACCATCATCTACCACTTACCATGATCTCATCCACATATGGTACTAGAGTAATCTTTCTTATAGTTTCAATTCTAGCCCTGTCCTGTCATCTAACTCCTAATATACTTCTGAGGGCTTTGTTATCAAATGTACAAAATCTGTTGGATATTGTTTCATTGTCACACCATGACTCATGTCCATACAGTTAACACCGATCTCACTAAGCGGATATATAGCCTGGTTTTACGTAACATAGCCATTGTCTGATTTTTTTTTCTAAATATCCTGTATTAGATATCATACTTCCTAGATATTTAAATGATTCCACCTCATTTATCCTTTCTCCTTCCAATGATATTTCATCATCCGTTACATATTTTGTTCACATCATCTCTGTCTTTATTCTGTTTATCTTTACTCCAACCTCATGTGATATTTCATGCATTATGGTAAGCAGACTTTGCAAGACCAGTGGTGTTCTGCTAATAAGGACAGCCTCATCAGCATAATCTAGGTTAGCTAATTTCCTGTTACCAAACTATTCCAATCGTTCTCCAACATCCCCAACTATTCTATGCATCACAAAATCTATGGGAAAGATAAACAGCATAGGTGACAACACATTCACCTGGAGTACTCCGATGTTCGCTGGAAACTCACTTGATAGGATTCCATCAACACTAGTCTGCACTCACCATGCTCAAGAACAGAGTTGATAAAATTTACATATTTAGGAGGAATTCCATAATAACGCATGACTCTCCAAAAATTGGCCGGTGGACACTATCCAATGTAGTGACAATATATTTATCAGGAACAGAGAGAAGGACTTTTGATAAAACTAATAGCAATAATTGTGAAAAAAGTGGTGTGCACATGCAATAAAGATTAGGTATCTTTGAAACATTTTAAGATCAGTTTAAAAGATATTCAAGTAGTAAGAAATTTTACATGGAAAGCTATAGAGAACTTCCGATAGCACGAAGTAAAAAAAAAGTTAAAGTATGACAGATAGGAATTAATTGGGATAAAATAATATTTATATACAAAGAAATTTTTCATATTTCCCGATGGTTAAAAGATTAATTAAAATTTCTATAACCTAGTGAGGGATGACCAATGGTGTATCAGAAGTTACAATAGATACAGGTTGGCTTATTTTACCCTAGCATTTTATCATGACCTTAAATTGAAGATGATGTACGTTATAGTGAACCGTCAATGAAGTATAAGATATATATATATATATATATATATATATATATATATATATATATATATATATATATATATATATATATATATATATATATATATATATATATATAGGTAGTATTTGGCAAGGGCACCAGCCGCCCGGTGAGATAATAGAACTAGAGAATTATTGGATCCTTTGCTGGCCAGACAGTAATGCATTGGATCCCTCTTTCTGGTTAGGGCTTATTTTTTCTTTGCCTACACATACACAGAATAGTCTGGCCTATCCTTTACAGATTCCCGTTTTTCCTCATACACCTGATAACAATGAAATTCCTAAACACTTCTTCACCCAAGAGGTTAATTACTGTACTGCAATTATTCAGTGTACTTTCCTCTTGGTAAGGGTAGAAGAAACTCTTTAGCTATGGTAAGGAGCTCTTCTAGGAGAAAGACACTCCAAAATCAAACCATTATTCTCTAGTCTTTGGTAATGCCATAGCCTCTGTACCATGGTCTTCCAATGTCTTGGGTTAGAGTTTTCTTGCTTGAGGGTCACTCGGGCACTCTATTCTATCTTCTTTTTTCTTCCTCTTGTTTTTTAAATGGTCTGTTGGGCAGGCTGATTGGAAGGCCCATGGATGCCTGGTGGCTTATCGAGAGGTTGTCTTTTCTTTATCTGATCCTTTTTCTTCTCCAAATCATCCTTATTGTCGTCCCTTTAGTTGAAGTGGCTATCCTGGAGGATATTTAGCCTTGCAATGTGTATCGGGTCCTCCATGTTGACCAGTTTTTCCAAGTTTTTACTATAGTCTATGGGTTTTATCAATCAGTACATTTATAATTCTGCACATATTGTTTTTGTTATAGTTCTTGTTAATCTAGTTTTTAAGTATGGTGTCTCATTTATATTACAATTAATTCTTATGCTATCTGGAGACATTGAGTGAAATCTGGGACAAGTATGTCCTAAATTTCGTCCTATATAATGCAATATTCGTGGTCTTCATGAAAATATTCAAGAGCTTACAGGTGCATCCAGACAGTATGATATTATTTTGTGCTCAAAAACTTTGGTTTCTTATATGAGGCACTCATCTGAGCTCCTTATAACTGGTTTTAAGAACACAACAATCTTGAAACGTGATGCTATCCCTAGGACCAGTGGAATGACGGTTTATATTAGGATCGAGTACCCTGCTTCGCATAAGTCCTGCTTTCAATGTGGATGTCATGAGATTCAGGTAATAAAAGTTTGTGGCACGCAAAACAACTTTTATTTGTGTTCGATCTGCCAGAATCCAGACGTTGATGATTCTATCTTCCATTGTCTCCTTACCATTATGGCTAATATACAAGTAGATGATGGAAAGGCTTTTTTTGTCTTGGTGGGTGATTTTAATGTTCACCATAGGGAGTGGTTAAGTTCTATATCTCCTACCGATCGCAATGGCTTAAGAGCTTTAGACTTTGCCTCTGAATCAGACTGTGAACAAATCATAAATGAAGCTACTCACAGATCTGGTAATTGCTTGGACATTGTATACACTAACTCCCCTGGCATTATAACTAGTAAGGCTGGTTCTCAAGTCGGGACATCTGACAATGCCTTAATTTCATTAGTAGTGAAGACAGAGCAGCCTGTCCCTGATGTATCATAATCTTGTAAAATTTATATGAAATCCTAAGCAAAATGTAATGAGATTTTGCATGATCTTTTGTGCTTGAATTGGTCACAATTATATATTAGTGCTGATCCTGTTGTCCCTCTGATTGAGAATCTAGTCAACATAATTGATAGGCTTATCCCTTCTCGTGTGCTAAGGTACCGAGTGAAGGACAAACAGTGGTTCAATGATGATTGTAGACGTGCTTATCTGGAGAAGCAGAAGGCCTATCATCTTTGGAAGGGTACCAAATCAGATTTAACCTGGAAAAATTATACTCAGCTACAAGCTTTTGCTCAGAGAGTTTATGCCTCAGCGTAAAAGGAGTACAATTTAACCATAAAAGAAACGTTTTCTGGTACAACTCAGGAACATGAATGGTGGTCTACCCTCAAATCTGCACTTTTTGGTGTATATGCAACAGTTCCTTCTTTACTTAAACCAGATGGCTCAGTCACACTGTCCAAAGGAAAAGCTCCCTTTTGGCTGATGCTTTTGACAGTAAACAGAGTAATGAAAAACTATAACTTCCTCATTCATTTTTTCCTGAGGCTAAATTAACTAGTTTAGCTTTTCATTATCGTGAAATTAAAGCTCTGTTAATGGACCTTGATGCTTATGGAGGTGTAGACCCTAATTGTATTTTTTTTTTTATATAAAAACTGCAGATTTCCTCAAAAGTTATCTATTATTTTGCGCAAGTTAGTAAGAAGAGGACCTTTTAGCACTCTCTATAAATGTGTTTGTGGTACCTCAAGTCCAACTGATTACCGCCAAATTTCCATGACTCCCATATTATCTAAAATCTTTCATGTCTTCTGACAAAACGTCTTAATAGATTTGCTGAAGGTAATCTTCTGTTCCCTAGTCTGCAATTTGGTTTTCATTAAGGCCTTTGAGCAAGTGATGCCCTTATTATAATCTCCAATGATGTACAGAAATCCCTTGATAGTGGTCAAGAAGTTCGTATGATTGGCCTCGAATTTAGTGCTGCCTTTGACCGTGTTAATCATGAGGCCCTTGTTTTCAAACTCAAACAGTTGGGAGTGGGTTGGACGTTTCTTATCATTATTATTGATTTCTTAAGTAATATATCCCCAAGAGTTGTTGTTGACGGTTACCATAGTGAGGATAGGAATGTGATATCTGGTGTTCCACAGGGTAGTGTTCTTGGCACATTACTTTTCATACTATATACACATGACATGTCGTTTAGTCTTGAAAGTAAGCTTGTTGCATATATAGATGATGTTACTCTCTTTGCATCAATTTCATGCCCTGAATGTAGATCTGGGGTAGCTGAATCCCTTAATAGAGATCTAGCTAAAGTACAAATTATGGGGTATGAAGTTGAATCCTAACAAAATTAAAAGTATGATTTTGATTTCAGTATTTTTCTCCTGTCTGGTCTGCAGCTGCTGATTCTCATCTTAATTTGTTTGACAGAAACTTACGGTCTATTAAATTTCTTATTCCTAATCTAGATATTAATCTTTGGCACCGTAGTTCAATTAGTTTATCATGCATGTTGCATAAGGTTTTTCATAACTCTGACCATCCTTCACATTCAGATGTTCCAGCACAATTCTATTCTGTTGGTAATACTAGGCAAGCAGTTAATTGTAATAGCCAGGCCTACTCCATCATGAGGCTCAATACTACATAGTTTTCTAGAAGTTTTATTCCAGCTGTAACGAAGTTGTTGAATGCTCTTCCTTATCGGGTAGTCAAATCAGAACTCCGAAAGTTTAAGTTGCAGCATATGTTCTTATGTTGAACATGCTGACATAAGTCTTTTTATTGTTTATATAGGACATATCTGTTTTGACGTTGTTACTGTTTTCAGAATGATTTATTTTTTATTATTTTTTCATTATTTATTTATTACCTTATTTCCTATCCTCTCTGGGGTATTTTCCGTATTGGAACCCTTGGCTTATTACATCTTGTTTTCCAAGTAGGGTTGTAACTTGGCTAGTAATAATAAATATATATATATATATATATATATATATATATATATATATATATATATATATATATATATATATATATATATATATATATATATATGTATGTATATATATATATATATATATATATATATATATATATATACATATATATATATATATATATATATATATATATATATATATATATATATATATATATATATATATATATATATATATATATATATATACATGTATATATGTATGTACCTCCCCCATCAAACAAGAAAGACATCCTTGGGGATGAACATGATCTTCTTTAGATGTAATTAACATTATATTGGCAGAGATAGTTTTGGCAACCAAAACACTGGAACACTATAATTTACTAGGAATGGATGGTATTGCACCTGAAATGTTAAAGGCTGACGGTATATAAACAACCATTGTATGTAATTGATTATTCAATCATATATGTCGAAATGAAGTCACACCTGTTGAATAGAAAAAGAAAGGGATTATTGTTAGAGTACTCAAGAAGAGAGATTTGAGAGACTGTGGGAATTAGCGAGAGATCACATTGTCACCAGTGGATAAAAAAGTTTTTCAAGATAATATTAAATAGAATTCTTCTTCTACTTAGGTGGTTTGCTCATTTGCTTCTACTAAGGTGTGTTTGCCTTTTTGTATGGGGTAAGAACGGTTGCCTTCTTTTTGAAGTACTTTGCCCTGACTTTAGGGTAGACTGAGGTCAGATTGGCTACCCTGCCGGACATTGCTTACACCCTGGTAGCGTATGTTCATGTGTTCTACCAGTCATTAGCCAGTGTGTGCGTGCGTGTAGATTGCCCTAGCTTTATGCCCGGATGGGGCCTCTTAGACCAGTCCCTCCCTCTTGGCAGCAAGGATTCCTGGCACTGCTGGGCCGACAGTTCGAGACGTGTGGACGTCGGTTATGTTTTGGGGTGTTGGAGTTGATTCGCTTGTGTGTGTATAAGTTTATAACCACCTTTTACTTTTAGCAAATCTATCCATTGATTACATACATAAACCTGAGACGTCTACACAGGGATAGGACCATTTGGCGTTGCCGATTCACCGCTGTCAATTAGCCACCGCCAGTTCGCCTCCGGGGATGTCTAGCAACCGCCTATTTGCCATGGACACCCCCCCCCCCCCACCCTGCAAATAGGACATTTATTTTAATGTTATTGATTTATGTTGTCTGGTTTTTAAATGTAACGAACAAACTGTTTAAAAAAGGGTATTTCTTTGGTGTTTTAAAACAAAGATATCCAAAGTATATCTTTATATAATACACTTGTAACCATCTCCCTAAAGTCTCCAAAATTGTGAAAAAAAAAATTTTCTCAACCTTGGAAAAGGGAAGTTTCAACACGATGACTTTATATACGCTTCTAGTAAGCTATCAAAGAGTTCGTTGGGGCAATTCATCAATAAAATGCTGAATCTGATTTTCTTTTAAAAGTCAAAACGATACTTGCTTTGGCCTGTGTGTCCCATCGTGACCTTGACATCTAGCACTTGCCTACTTTTGCCTTAAGAACTGTTACCAATACTTGATTGGCTTGAATTCATTTATATTGGTATCTATAAAAATCGGGGCCGTTCTGTTTCCCGATGTTAAAAATTTGCAATATAAGATAATTTTGAATGATAGAGATCAGACAAATAACCTTACGCAGAAGCAGCTCATTGAACTCTAAGCTAACCTCGCAAATAATATGGAAATTTTTAGACACTTCAATGAAATTGCAAAAAACAAGATACTTATATATGAAAACAGCGGGGTGCCCACCACCTTTAAAACTAATACAGAAATCGGAACGTCAACGATGAAATGAGAAAAATTTTAAGTTTTTAATTGTCTTTTTGGTTTAAACAAATAATATATACAACAATGTTGAAATATCATGAGGGATATTTTAACTTTTTTCATAAACTATTTTTTTCTTCTTCTTCATCATCATCATCATCATCATCATCTCCTACGCCTATTGACGCAAAGGGCCTCGGTTTGATTTCGACAATCATCTTTATTCTGAGCTCTTAATTCAATACTTCTCCATTCATCATCTATTCCACGATTCATAGTACTTAGCCATGTAGGCCTGGTTCTCCCTTCTCTTCTAGTGTCTTGTAAAGCCCAACTGAACGTTTGGTGAGATA
>NC_090750.1:10009710-10012210 GCF_036898095.1 Palaemon carinicauda
GATAAATGGGATTTCAGAATCCAATGAATATCTCTTAACTTACAGTTTAAAAAATAATTTAGTAGGATCTTCATCAGAGCAATGGTTTAGACATAAAATCAATCTGAATGCAAAAAGTTATGATATATAAAAAAATATAAGTTCAAAAAGAATTCATAATAAATCATGTACTATGTTGAAACTGAGCTTAATCGAGATAATTCCTTGTTAGGGTACCTTTCATCAAAGCGTCGATACAGACATCATTCATCATGACGCCTCTGTAACGACTCTAGGGGACAACGATTTTGTATTGACAGAAAGCAGTCTGTTATAAGAACAAAGCAGGTCAACAAACTCTTCTTTAACGCGCTTAGTATTAGTAGTCCAAGGGTCAAATCCAGAAAAGACCTTATTTTTTAATTGGGTTGCACCCTCTTCGGGACTTTACTTTGATAATACCACGTCATTATAGGTCATATATGAAAACTTTTTTCATTACCGTTATTGGCTTTACGTGGCAGGGAATCTTTAATACAACATAGACCAGCTAAAAAGCATAATTTCGAAATAATCACGAAACGCCATGCCTGAGCATTTAGGTACAAAACAAACATTTGTATATGAACATATATAAATTACATAACCAGGATATTACTTAAATGTTATCAAAGTTTAATTCTTATAATATTTTGCCATCATTTTGGGTGAAAAAAATACGAAAATTATTTCAAAATTTGTAAAAATTTCCAGTAAAATTCAATCTCAGTTAAGCTGGCAACTGTGTGTTTGCTTAGGTGAACACCAAGAGAAAGTAGGAATTGTAATGCCATACAAACGTTTGTTGGAACGTTATTAAACTACCCTAACCTAGCTTTACCTCAATGGCCATCATCCTCATTTTTACCGTAATTTCCACTCAATTTCCTTTGAGTAAAGGCGTTTGTGCAATTTCTACATCCTCGGCATTAGTACAAAGCATGGCCCTTTTTCTGCAAGATGCTTCCTGCACTTACAGCTGATGAAAGGCAGCAATCCCATGTAGATGGGGCTGGTGGTCTTTCAAGACCCAGTCATGACTATATGGGCTAGGAGTTGGCAGCATGATTCTTCAGAGCATCTTTGGTTTGTTGCAGGTGGCAAGTTTGAACATTCTTGATGCAGAACAGTTTGTACTAAAAAACTGACTGTGTCTTCACCATTGTGCCAGTAGAGCGAGTAAACGAAACGAGCACATCCCTCAGGCGCTCTAAATCCTTGTCAATGGAGTTGCCTACCACCTTTATAGCATTAAGCATCTCTTGGTCAGACTCATATAGCTGGAATGCCTGCTTTTTACTGTTAGCTCATAAAAGCACTTGCAGTGTCACATCCAGTGTAGGCATGAATTCCAGGCAGTATTCTGTACACATCTTCACCTAATGATTAGCCAACCGAGGTGACGTCAATATATCTTTGTCTCAGCTTCGTTCCGGTACAGTAAAGAAACATTACATTGATATCATGACTGAAAGCATAAGAAATAAATATAACATCTGAGTCAGGTGCCTTTACCATGAACCCTTTATGTCCATATAAGGATTTATAGCTCGCAGGTAGTAGCATTCCTATATTTGCTTCCTTTCGAGATATACAAAGCCATAGGTGACGTAGAAATTGCAAAACCTTCCAACTTTGGTAAGTAATTTTGTTGCTGCCAATCTTTTACAAGTAAGCCTGCAAGCTTCGTCTTATTGCTACCATGACTCTAGATTTTTTTCCACTGGGTGGGCACTTCTGGTGTCATCTGGGATTATGATCTGAATTGACACCACCTGCACTGCACCTTACCTTCTCTGGATTCGTCATAGTGATGTTGGGATACTGGTCCATAATCATGTTAGTCCTTGTCCTCTTCTGGAGCGAGGTTGATTACACAAGCTGGAAAACAGAAGTTGGCAGTTCACTGAATGTCCTAGGTGCACGTTTCTGAGATTGCAGCAAGACCATACCATCGATGCTCCACATTGCAGACACAAGTACTTCTTCGATGACCTCAGACTTTCCTTCCAGGATTTGAAGCTGTCGAGCACAGTAGCCTTTGTAGTCTTTGCAAGTCTACCCTCTTGAATCAAATTTGACCATGGCAGGGGCCCAAGTGGAGAATTTAAGACATCTTGCATGTTCATCTGCCAATGCTGAGCTATAACGATCATCCTAGCAAGCAACTTCGGTCAGCCTTGATGACATAAATTGCAGCAGATTTGATTCTCAAATAATTCACCAAATTTCGAAATTTCTGCAGGCAGGATTTTGGTCGCAGATCAAACATATTAACCTCAGTTGTTTGCAGTCTCTTACACATGAAGGTGACAAAGGCATCAGTGCCCTTCTACTCTGCAGTGAGCAAGTCATCTGTCATCTCGTCAGTTGTAGCCATTCCAGATCCAATGTTCAGGAGTGGGTTAGTTATGTTCTTGGATTTTAAGTGGTTTATCTATTTCTCAATGGTAGCCATTACTTTGTGTACATCACCTTTATC
>NC_090750.1:10017210-10024710 GCF_036898095.1 Palaemon carinicauda
CAAGACATACTGTTGAAAGATTAATAAACGAAAGTAAGATAGAGGTACATTAAAACGACGATAGTTAAGCAAAGATGGATATTGGCTAATGAATTAAAGCTATATATAGTAACATTGAAATAAGGAAGGTTAAAGAGAAAGGGGGTGGGATCGATAAAATCTTGCTAGATGTGGTAATATTGAAACAATGAATACTTTGGTGATCTTGCTTTATTTATGAATTAAGATTGGATACTATAACACTGAAAAAAAATAAATAAATGAAAGCTAAATGTGATGACATTTAATGGAGTACAGTTAAAAAATGGGTATGTGGTTAATAAATGATGCCTCGATAAAGTAGCATTGAAATTACAACTGTTAAAAAAATGAAATGCGATCAATAAATGCGTGCTATGTATAGTAACTGCACGATTCTGAATGGCAAGGCAGTGTACTTCTTTATTAGATTCTAAAAAAGTTAAATATGGTGATTTCAAGATTAGGAATTTCCAATGATGATTATTAAGTCAAAGTATATAAAATTTACAAAGGAAAAAAAAGGTAAAATTCTAACCATGAATATTGAAAACAAAGTAGTGAAATTAAAGGAATGCATAACAGGACCATTGAGGGGAAGAAGGATGTAACAGTTGTGAGAGCTACTGTAGTTATAGGAACATTGTATCGAGGAATGTCAGATACAATGGTTTTTGATCATCCAATAATAATATGATAAAACATGAACGAGGAATAATAGATACATGGTATACCAACCGTGTGTCACACGATCGTACATACTTCATTTTATGCTTGTACCTTCGCGCTCCCCTCTCACTAAAACGAACCTGAAAAATCATGTCTGCTTTTTTCCGATGTAACATTGTCGATTTCTTAACATGAAAATTCTTGTTGCTTTGAGATTTTTTTATATGAAGGAGAGTGTTCTACAATAAACTAACTTAGTTGCTTTCACACTGCCTTTGAGTTCACAACCTTCTCTCGGCCTGTTACATTGGTGACCCCGGAAGTCGACTCGCTCCCACCGCCTTCCACCCCCACCCCCATCGCCCCTCCATCGTTGGTACTATGACGGACTCTACAGAAGTTGGCACTGCGGCTGCCCCATTGAAACTTTCACCATTCGCCAGAGGAGAGGTGTTTGCTTGGTTTCAGCGTGCAGAAGTCCAGTTTCGCATCAAGGGCGTTACTCGCTCAACCACCAAAGCAGATTATGTTCTCGCTGCGATACCCGAGGACACCTTCCCGGAAATATCAGACTGGCTTTGTGAACAAGGAGACACCCCAATAGTGTATGACGCCCTCAAAACATACCTTCCGCTCAGTACTCGCCGTCGCCAGCCACCCGTGTAGCAAAGCTTTTCAAGCTCTCGCTACAACCGTTGGGGGACCAAAGGGCTTCACTTTCCCTCAGGGAAATGACCAGTATCGCTCGCCTTCAACCTGCCGCAGACGGCTCTCCTCACGAGGTGAACCTACTTCGTGCCCTTTGGATACGTCGTTTACCCGGACCTATACGCGCTGCCATACCCAATGTCGATAGTTTATCCATAAAGGACTTGATGACCAAAGCCAATGCCCTTAGGGCCACTTCAAGACCTTCATCAACGCCTCCACCCCTGACGAAGAGGATGCCTATTCAACGTCAATTGAAGCTGACATGAATACCGTAGGACATACACGCCTACACCCTGACGTGCCGAAGCAGCGACAAAGCCGCCCACCACTAACCAATTGCTCGCGCCCCAACAAACAACTTCTACAGCAACTTACTACCTCCCATCCGCCGCAGTTTTGCTACTACCAAATCAGATTCGGGGCAACTGCGAAGAAATGTGCCGAGGATTGTCATTGGCCAAAAAACGTGTAAGTGGGCCATCGCTCGTGGCGGTGGCCTCCCGTGTTTCTAATCTTTTCTTTTTACATGATGCAGGAACAGGTGTGCGATTTTTGGTAGACACTGGTGCTTGTCATTCTCTTTTGCCAAGGAAACTCTTCAAGACACGAAGTAGTCTGTCTACATCTGCCGACGTCCGCTTGGTAGCTGCCAACGGATCTGCGATAACCATCTACGGTTGCGAGAACCTCACATTATCGTTCGGAAACGGTAAATTCAATTGGAAGTTTCTCGTTACTCACGTCCCATTGTCAATTCTCGGTTCGGATTTCCTCTCTCATTTCCACCTTCTGGTCGATGTCGCCCACCGATGATTGGTCAACGCAGACTCGTACTTGTCAACACCTCTTCAACCCGCCCTCTATAACCTCGCTCTCCACATTATCGCACCCACGGATGCCTAAGCCCACCTCCTTACGTCGTACCCGGAAGTTTTCCGTCTAAAACTTCACCAAACACCCACGGTTTCTGCCAAGCACGGTATTTATCACTATATCAAGTCGACAGGACCCCCAGTCTTCACAAAATTCAGACGTATGGCACCTGAACGATTGGCAGCCGCAAACAGACGTTCGCCAAAATGGAAGAAATGGGCCTTTACCAACAGGCCTTCAGCCCATGGTCGTCACCCTTACACATCGTTCTGAAGAAAGACGTCTCCCTCCGTCCATGCAGGGATCACAGGCGCCTGAACACACAAACAGAACTGGATCACTACCTCCTCCCAAACATTGATGACATGACCTCCTACCAACACAAAGCAAAGGTTTTCTCTACGCTCGACCTCCTGAAGGGGTATTATCAGGTGTCTAAGAACCCAGAAGACATCCCCAAGACTGCCATCACCACTCCGTTTAGTACATACACCTTCAATTACTCCTGTTTTGGCCTTCGTAATGCTGGGACCACGTTTCAACGTCTCATGGATGGCATCTTAGGGGACCTTCCTTTCTGTGTATGTTATGTGGACGACATACTTGTGTTCTCCTCCTCAAAAGAGGAACACCTCCGTCACATGCGCATCGTGCTCGACCACCTGCAACAAAACGGCCTTGTAGTCTGGTACGACAAGTGTACCTTTGGCGCCAACGAAATGTCGTTCTTGGGGCACCTCATCACTCCTGAAGGAGACCACCCCCTTCCTGAGAAGGTAGCTGCCGTTCAGAACTTCCCCGAGCCCTCGACCTTCAAAGCCCTGCAGGAATTCTTGTGCATGATCAATTATTATCACCGTTTTCTGCCAGCAATTGCCGATACTCTTGCTCCCCTCTACGCCTCCCTCAAGGGCAAGCCAAAGGAAATGAAGTGGGGTCCCCTTCAAGAAGAAGCCTTCTGCAATGCAAAAAAGGCCCTACTAACTGCTGCGGCTCTCACATTTCCTATCCCAACTGCCCCTTTCCTTCTCTCTACCAATGCCAGCGATGTCGCTATTAGTGCAGTACTCGAGAAGGTGGTCAGTGGCTTGCCCCGCCCATCGTCCTTCTTCAGCAGAAAACTGTCCAAGGCAGAATCAGGTTATTCTACCTTCGATCGAGAATTACTGGCGGTGCACTTGGCTGTCCGTCACTTTCGCCATTTCATAGAAGGTACGCCATTCGTCATTCGCACAGACCACATGCCTCTGGTGCATGCCTTTACTCGACAGTCTGATGCCTGGTCCGCCCGGCAACGCCGACATCTCTCCGATGTGGCTGAATATAATTTCACCCTTCAATACATCCCTGGGAAAATGAATCCAATTGCCGATGCCCTGTCAAGAAACACGTTGGCTGCCGTTCAACTGGGATTGGATTACAACGCCCTGGCTGATGCCTAACAACAGGATCCAGAGTATCAAGCATGTAGGACATCCTGCACGTCCCTCCGTGTGGAAGACTTCCCCCTCGAAGGCTCCAACAACACCCTCCTCTGTGACGTTAGTACTGGTAGACTGCGACCTTGGATTCCTGCTCCCATGCGACAGCAGGTGTTTGATTTCATTCACGGCCTTTCACATCCCTCGTGCCGTTCTACTGCAAAGCTGCTGAAGACAAAGTTCATTTGGCATGGCATTTCTAAGGATGCTAAGGATTGGGTCCGCACCTGTACTTCTTGCCAAACTTCCAAAGTACATCGACACACGGATTCTGGAGTGGGCACCTTTCCTCAACCTCAGCATCGTTTCGCACACATTCACGTCGACGTTGTATGCCCCCTACCCACATATATATATATATATATATATATGACGCTCAAAATCTATGTATGCTCTTACCTAAACGATGTTATTCTAATGACCATCTTTTTAAGCTAAAAAGAGACTGTAACAAAGGAATGTAAAACCTACGTCAAAAAATCCTTGGAAGCCAACATTATAGTTGCTAATACATCCCACTCTCTCACTGTTATTGGCGAGGCAATGTCGCATATTTAGTTAAGCCTCCTCTAGTTAATTATATCAATATGGAATATTGCATCGCTATTTCCTCGCCCTCTCGTGAACCCTTGTTTAAACAAAGGGAAATAATTTTGAAGAGTAATTTACTGCAATCAATCCACCATTGAAATTTATTGTCAGTAAACTCAAAATCTATAAACTTATTGCGTCAGGAAGTTGGGTAATTCAAATTCAGCGTGATGTTGCAAAATGTAACTGCAATAGCTTCAGTTTTTATGGAATAGTCGTCAATGTGAGAAGGTAATCGTTTTTTGTTCGCTTTCTAGAAGTAAATATACTGATACATTAAATCTCATATGCTTTTTTTTTCTCTCTTTTTAGTATCGAACGAAAAGCAAAAGTGGAAGTCTTGAGGAAGATAGGGAATTCAAAGGGTAGGTGTCATAGACCTTTTGCTTACTGAGGGATGAAGGGATACTAGAGTTTTAAAAATGTAATATAAATGTGAATGACAGCGTTGGCTATTAGCAGAATATAAAGAGGCTGAACCATAGAACTGTCTCAAAAACTACTCGTCCCGGGAAAAACTAAGCAGGAATTGATTTGAAAGTTGTTATTAAAGGCGAAGAAAACTTTTTTTACGTATGCTGTTTTAAGAGAACTGATATTCCAGACCGAATAAGTGGTAGAAAGTAAAGTGATTTCACGGTTTTTATAAGCCCGTTTGAGGAAGGAATCTATTTCCTTTCCATGGAAGAGTAAATGATGTAGTTCATATTGAAGAGAAAAAGAATATGCATTCAAAAATTTTTCTACGGGAATTCATATAATATTTATTTATTCAACCGTATAAAAATTGCTTTTGGTTTACTATGTTATTCACAGGATATCCATTGATTTATTTTTAATATGAGAGTTCACATTTTCCGAGACAAGAAAAAGATAATTGATGAATCTCTTGATCCATAATCAGGTGATGTGTTCACGACCCGGACAGTAAATTGAATAATATTCATAAAAACAAAAGTTCTTGAGCTACAGGAGAGATTTTGTACTTAAAAGAAAGTTTAACTAATGCCCCATCTTATGCTATGAGTTTCATATCTGTAGATATTATATTTTGGGTTTTACAGCCGTTTTTAAAATCCAAAATTCTCTGTCCGGGTCGAGACTGTGTGGTCACGACCCGGACGGGGTTGTGGTCTCAACCCGGACGGATGTTTTGGTCCACCAAAAACACACTTAAACCAATGTTTTATATTTTTTCTTAGTAAAAACATCCAGAACATGACACTGAAAGGTGGAATAAAACAATTGGTAGCAAAATCTCAATGTAATACAAAAATATATATATTAAACAAAAATGGGAAACTGAATGACTTAAAACTAATGCATGTTAAAGTGAATGACTTAAAACTAATGCATGTTAAAGTGAATGACTTAAAACTAATGAATCTTAAAGTGAATGACTTAAAACTAAAGCATTTTAAAGTGAATGACTTAAAACTAATGCATGTTAAAGTCCCTCAAGGGAGGGAGGACCTTGATGAGGTTTGCTTGTCGTTGGGTGGTCCCCGTGCTGACTGTGAGGACCCCCAACACCCTGCTGCGGTCGACACTGTCGACATCCCCGATGGCTGGGAAGTGGAAGGTGTCCTTCAGCAAGGGCGACCTTATCCTGAGGAAGTCCAACTGCATCTGCTGCCCGTCTTCCTCCAGGGAAATGACCTTGCCCACAAAGTGGACAAGCTCCTCAGACCTCTTCCCCTGGAAGAGAAGCTGGACCAGGACAAAGTCACCCCCCTGGGGGAAAAATGAAAAAAAAAGAATGAATAGCCTAGCCTATGGAATGAATGAATAAGGAATTTGGCTTTAAAACCAAGCCATTCAGCTCGGCTACTAAATTTGACAATTAAATAGAAATTTTCTTCTAGACTTAGGCTAGGCTACTTATGCAATAGATGAACATAATCTAGGCTAGGATAGCCTACGCTACAGATTTTGAAATATGAAAAAAAGAATGAATAGCCTAGCCTATGGAATGAATGAATAAGAAATCTGGCTTTAAAACCAAGCCATTCAGCTCGGATACTAAATTTGACAATTAGATAGAAATTTTCTTCTAGACTTAGCCTACTTATGCAATAGATGAACATAATCTAGCCTAGGCTAGGCTAAAGATTTTGAAATATTAAAAAAAAGTCCCTCACCTCTGGCTCCTTCTGGACGAATGGATAGAAGGCAGCATCAAACTCGAGCTCTTCTGCAATCTCATCTGAATATTCAGATGAGTCGTCACAGAGTGCAGGATTGTCGATAGCCTCCTCATCCCTGCTGCTCGCCTCAACTGGCTCAGACCTCCTCCATTTAGCCGCCTGTCGTGCCCCCTGCCCTCTCTTCTTCTCCTGCAACCTCCGCTTCTTCTCCTCTCTGGCTGCTTTCTTCTCCTCCTTGTCCCGCAGCTGGCTAAGAGCCTCCTCATCCTCAGTCAGGATGCAGGCGCGGATCTTCTTGCGCCCTCTAGCAGCAGGGTGGGGACGAGCCTTCGGGTAGGGCTGCACAGCTTCGGGAGTGACGTCGGGAATTGGAGGAGATGAAGGTGTTGGAGTTGGAGTCTGCCGAGGTTGGAGTGCTGCTTCAGGAGTGTTAGCCCTAGACGCTGAAGCAGAGAAGGCTGGTGACATCCTACCTATTCCAGATGGTCCAGGCTGAGGTTGGTCAGGCTCCGATGGAACTGGTGTCAAGGGTGCGGCAACAGTTTGTGGCAAATCATCATCATCATCAGGAGGGGCCTGCTCTGTGACTTCTGCCCCAGCAAACGCATCATCTGGAAAGATGTTGCGGTTGACGGGAAAGATGCCAGTAGCGCGAAACCCATTGGTGATGTTGGTGACATTACAAACCTTGTCCCAGGCCTTGCACGCCATCTCTGGCAACATATGTTCCGTGATGGGCACGTGAGGGTTTGAAAGTTTAAAATCGTCCTGAATGGATCACAGGTCAGACTTGAAGGGGCCAAAGACACTTACATCTAATGGCTGGAGTTTGGCTGTAGTATGAGGTGGCAGCGTGACAATTACGATGCCATGCTGTATCGCATACTCCACCACATGAATGCTCATGTGACACTCGGCATTGTCCATTATCAGCAGTATCTTATTCTCCACTGAAGAATAAGACACCTTATGGAGATGCTCGAGTGCCTGCACGAAACGCTCATGGTCCA
>NC_090750.1:10034710-10037210 GCF_036898095.1 Palaemon carinicauda
ATAAAGCAACATACAATGGCATTTCGCTTTGCTCGTGACCATTATTGTAAGTTAATCTTTGTTGAAAGACAAGTTTGTAGGCCTTGTCGGTGCTGTCATTCATCGATGATAGAAGATGCCCATGACAACTGAGGTCCCCCAATTTCCTGTCCAAATTAGATGCCACCGTCAAAGACGACTGCTGGCATTTCATTGCATTCACGATCCTGGAAAGCAGATTCCAAAAATAAAACATTGCACATATAAATTTTATGCTTATAATTTCCAAAAACTTTACCTTCTATATCAAAGTTAAATTTCAGCGAAAAATTTCCCCTTTTTTTTTCTTTTTATCTTTGCCGTGTGTAATAAACCTTTTGTTACGTAAACACTCAAAGTTCAACAATAAAGTTTCATTCGATAATATCTAAAGTCAAGATGGAGAGGACTTTCAGTCTGGAATATTCTACTTAGGTGAAGAATTTTTACCTCCATTTTATTAATAACCTTTGGTATAGAGCACCAAACCTCAAGTTAAAACATCAATTCCCTCTGTACCGGGACACCAATATTAGAGATTAAAAACCTCAACATATTTTTAAAAGTGGCAAAACAGTCTAAAGAATGAATAACTCTCACAAGTCCATAAAACTGAAAAATGTAAGCAAGAATTGACCATTCATCCATGTTAGTCGACAACACTTCAAAAAATCCGCTCTTTTGTACTTTTTCTGGGCTAACATACATTGATGACCTGAACAGTGTATTCACTATAAGTTTAAATTCTTTGGTTTTCTATGATTTCCAAATGTGGCTTTTTGCTACCTACTTGCATTAAATCGAAAAATTTTTGTTATCTGGAACAACGTTCAAACATTGTCAAAGTACTTTACACAATTCTGTCGACTGCCTCCTGCTCCTTCATGTTTAATTTTTAAGATTCATTTGCTGTCCAGTTTCCAACCACACTTTTCATGATAAAAAAAAAAAAATCGCTGTATTCATCACTAAAAACTTCAAAATTACTCCAAACCGAGGTGTCACAACTTATAAATTTCCCAACACCAGAGCCGTCACAATATAACTATTAAATCTGAGGAGTCACAATATAGCGGTAAATTTCCTATGTCTGAAGCGTCGCAATATAGCGGTAAATTTCCTATGAGGCGTCGCAATATATTGATAATATTGCCTACATTAGAGGCTTCGCAATGTGATAAATTGCCTACATCTGATGCGTCACAATATAGTAATAAACTGCCTACATCTTAGGCGTCACAATATATTGATAAACTGCCTACATCTGAGGCGTCACAATATAGTGATAAACTGCCTACATCTGAGGCGTCACAATATAGTGCTAAACTGCCTACATCTGAGGCATCACAATATAGTGCTAAACTGCCTACATCTGAGGCATCACAATATAGTGCTAAGCTGCCTACATCTGAGGCGTCACAATATAGTGATATACTGCCTACATCTGAGGCGTCACAATATAGTGATAAACTGCCTACACCTTAGGCGTCACAATATAGTGCTAGGCACCCTACACCTTAGGCGTCACAATATAGTGCTAAGCTGCCTACACCTTAGGCGTCACAATATAGTGATAAACTGCCTACACCTTAGGCGTCACAATATAGTGATAAACTGCCTACACCTTAGGCGTCACAATATAGTGATAAACTGCCTACACCTTAGGCGTCACAATATAGTGATAAACTGCCTACATCTTAGGCATCACAATGAAGTAATAGGTTAAGTAAGTCTGATGCAAGTATATAGTTAAAGTAACGACCAAAATAAAAAGAATGAATTTCTGCGTCAAAACGTGATCTCAAGTAGAGCATCTGATATTTATCCATTAAGTTCTCAACTAGCTTTGCTCAATATGTAAAAATACAGAAATACTTTACCGTTTTCATTTTTACAATACCTCTCACGACAAATTTCGTGGAAATTATGTTACAGACAATTCTGTCCAAAAGATATTCGTTAAAAAAAAAAAAAAGTCTTTAACGACATAATTTATCCTAATACTGTAGTTACGAAATTTGCCTTCAGTATTCGTCCACTGTAAACCTTTCCAAATACAATTTAGAGTCTGAAAACCAATTATACTTTCTTGTAAATAAATCCAAATCTTGAAGCTTTTAAAGTAAATAACTAGCATCCAATGCCCCTTCAAAACAACCATCCGCAGCTATGCCATCATCTAAAAATAGTTCAATCTTCACTTCCTTAGATCTCCAATATCTAACACACTTAAGAACTTTAGTAAAGATGTACCCGCGCTTACAAAAATATCTAAAGATAATCCATTATCAAAACTTTTTAAATTTTTCCCCAATGAGAAAGATATTTACAACGTTTTAATAGATTTCTATGCGATAAGCAGACTGTAGACTGATTAAATCCTTAAAAAGTTTGTAATAAAAAACCAGCCTTTGCTAACCATTTCCATTCTTGGTCACCGTCAAAGGAATTATTTCTTAGCTTCTCTGATACCAGTGTCACC
>NC_090750.1:10039710-10044600 GCF_036898095.1 Palaemon carinicauda
AATCATTAAACCAGGCTCCAAAACCTACCAGAGTGTTATGGTTCCCGTTGTATATTTATTCAATATTTTTTATTTAGTTTTCTTTTCAGTCACTAGATGGAGCAAGTATCATTAAATATGTACTATTGTTTTTTGTCACTAGATGGTGTGACTAAATATTTTTAATTTAAGTATTGTTTGTTTCATGGTCCTTGGATGACCGAATATTGTTTACTTCGACAATAAAGTTTTCTTTGTCGAGCGTGCTTCTTGGATTGGTGATTAACGGTTCTTGGATTTATTATTTGGATTTAGTGTTTATTTGTATCCGGTAAGATATTATTGTTTATTTTGTTTCGAAACACCAGTGGATTTATTTAAGAGAAAGTTATGAATTTGTTTATCATTATTTCTTTATATTTCTGTATATATGTGTAGAATATATATATTGTAATTAAAAGTGGTTTAAAAGTGATTTTATCTATTTCCCCTTTTAAATTATAAACTTAAAACTGAACCTTGTAAATTAGCACCAACTTTTAAGAATAATATTATGATCTATAAAGTGCTACATGAAATCGTGAATCATAAATGCGAATCATAACAAATGGTGACCTGGCCAGGATATTCTACACGTCGAATACATGCGTATTTTTTAAATATATTAATAGAGCGAAGTTGTGTGAAACGTGTTTTCATTTTAGTTGTCTATTAAGTGTAAAGTTTAATACTTAAATTTAGTTTTGAATAGTAAAAATTGTAATTATGGCGCCCTTTGATTTGAATGCATTTGTTAGTCAACCCTCTATTGGTTATTTACGTTCGCTTACGATACGTAAAGAGGACTTGTTATCTATTGCGCGTAAATAGGAATTTGTTCGTGATGTTAAGAAAACGTGGCGTAAATCACAAGTCAAGCATTTTGTAATAAGTAAATTGGTTGATAATGATATATTAATTGAAGAAGCGTTTGATCTTTGTGATGAAATAAGTTCATTGTTAGAGGTAAAGAGGTTAGAGTTGCAGTATGCTGAGCGAGAAAAAGAGAAAGATAGAATAGAGAGGTCAGAACGTGAAGAACGAGACCGAAAAAAGCGGTTACAACGTGAAGACCGGGAATATAAGTTTAAGTTAGAGCAACTTAAAATTGAACGCGAAACTGGTGGTGTAGCTCTGTTAGAAGATAGTAACACTAATGTAATTAAGTATTCAAAGATGATTCCTTCCTTTGACGAAAACTCGCCTGATGAAGTTTTTGCTTTATTTGAGAAGTTGGCAGATAGTTTAGAGTTACCTAAGGTAATAGGGCCAATTCTTATTCAACCTGCTTTAAAGGGTAAAAGTCGGTCTGCCTTTCTTGCTTTAACATTAGAAGAAGGTAAAGATTATGATTTTATTAAAGAATCTATCTTGCGTGTGTACGAACTCACCACGGAATATTACCGCTTAAAGTTCCGTAAATATCGTAAATTTGACAACCAGTTGTATGTTGAATATTCACATATTGTGCGTATGCATGATAAATGGTTAAAGTCTGCTGGTGATTCAAGCATGGATGGATATAGAGAACTAATATTAGTAGAACAATTTATAAGAGGTATACCCATTGATACGCAGAGGTATTTATTTGAGAAAGAAGTAACTACTCTTCAAAGAGCAACTGTACTTGCTGAAAATTTTAGGTTATTAAGACCTCGCTATTCAGGTAACCAATCCAGGAAGACACCAAGTAAGTCGCCTCAAAACTCAACACCAAAAAGTCCTTACACATTATCTGTTAAATCTCTTGGCTCTGGTGCTAGTTCAAGTGCAACTTGTTATTCGTGTGGTGAGGTCGGTCATGTGAAAGCTAGATGTCCCAAACATTCTAGGAAGAATGAAAGAAAGAGTAAAAGAGAGGAATCTAATTTCTCTTTTTGTGATATAAATGCTGAGTCAGGTGGTGGTGTTGATGGTTTCAAACCCATTCTGCTTTGACAGCGTTTTTGTTACTGGTGATTAACATAGTAAGGATGTTGTTGTAAAGCTAATGCGGGACACCGGTTCATCACAGAGTTTAGTTGTTAGAGGAGCAGTACCTGAGTTAGAAGACTGTCTTACCAATGTTAAAGTAATAGTTAGGAGCATAGGTGTTTTGACTTCTTTGCCTCGGGCTAGAGTGCATTTGGATTGTGGTATATTAAAGGGTAATATCATTGTGGGCATTGTTGAGTCTCTTCCGATTCCTGGCGTAGATGTTCTTGTTGGAAATGATGTTGCAGGTAATAGTGTGGTACCATACCCAGTGGTATGGGGTACTCCTTTGGAAGTCAGCCCTGTTCAGCAGTTGGAGGATGTGGAACGTGAGTTGTTCCCATCTAGTGTAGTTGAACGCAGCAGAGGCCTGTGTGGTATTATTTCGACCGAATCTGTGCCTAGTATTGATGACCAGTTCAATGCTGTTGGATGTGGTGCTAGGTCTGCAGTTGAGGATGACAAGGTGAGAGATGGATTATGTTTAGATTTAGGGACAGATTTTGACTATTCTCTCTATAGTTTGTTTAATTAAAGTGTTCAACCTGATATTCTTACTGTGGTTAGGGAGAATAGTTTTGATACTACGAGTAGGAAAGGTTGTAATGAAAAGGTTGGAAAAGTATTGACAACATCATGCAATGATGTATATAAAATTAATGTCAGATTTGAAACATGAGCAAATTAACGAGGTCTCTTTACAGCCATTGTTTAAGAATGCATTGACAGAGAAGGAGAGTATGGCAGAATCTACATGTTACTACTTAAAAGCTGGAGTGCTAATGAGGAAATATAGAGGAAGTACCGCAGCAGCAACTGCCTCTTGGGAAGTTAAACAACAGTTGGTGGTTCCAGCCTCTCTGAAAAATCATGTGATGAAGGTGGCCTATGAAGTCTCTACTACTCATCTTGGGATTAAGAAGACAGCATAAAGTATATTGTAATATTTTTATTGGCCTAGCCTCTTTCGTGATGTTAAGGTATTCTGCAATTGTTGCATAACCTGTCAAAAAGTAGGTAAGCCCAACCAAGCACCTAAACCAGTGCCTCTGGTCCCTCAAGTAGTCTGTAATGTTCCTTTTGAAAAAGTTATTATTGACTGCATTGGACCTCTACCAAAAACAAAAGGACAGCATCAATACATGTTGACTATAATGTGTTCTAGTATTAGATATCCAGATGCTATTCCTTTAAGGAATATAACTACTAAGACTCTTATTCCACACCTTGTCAAGGTTTTTACTCAATATGGCATACCTAAAGTTGTTCAAACCAACAGTGGTACCAATTTTACATTAAAGCTTTTTCAGGATGTTATGTTGGCTATGGGTGTTCACCATTCAATATCTACAGCTTATAATCCGCAAAGCCAGGGGGCGCTAGAGCAATTTCACCAGACGCTTAAGGAAGCTCTGACTAAATACTGCCATGAACATCAGAAGGAGTGGGATGAGGGACTACCATTTGTGGTGTTCGCCATAAGAAATATTCAACATGACAGTTTGGGATATTCGCCTTCTGAACTACTATATGGTAGGAATGTTAGAGGACCCTTAAAGGTTTTATATGATTTCTGGCTTGAAAACCACGAATCGGGTAAAGACTTACACCAATATGCTGTTACTCTTAGAAAGCAATTAGATGAGGCTCGAGTATTTGCACATCAGAATCTGTTTAAAGCACAAAATAGTATGAAGAAAAGGTTTGATGTTAAAACTGTAATGAGAGAATTTAAACCAGGTGATCAAATTTTAATGCTTAATCCCACTAAGAAGTCTTTAGAATGTCGTTTTGAAGGACCCTATACTGTAGTAGAGAGATGGAGCAATAATGTATATGAAATTGAAACTACTGGTAAAATGAAAGATAGGCATCTTGTTCATGTGAATAGACTTAAGCCTTTTGTGTAACAGAGCACTAAATTAAAGTCAACAGTGCTTGAAGCTGTAAACGTTAAGAATGATTAAGTGATTGTTCCAGAGAATGATTTTCAAATTGGTAATGATTCTCACCTCTCCAATTCTGAAATTTTAATTAATATCTCTGCAAAATCAATGCGTTTAGGTTCTCATCAGGCTATGGATGTGGAACGTTTGCTGAAGACTTTCAGAGATCTGTGTGGAGATGTACCAACACAAACTAATCTTTTGGAATATACTATCATTTTGAAAGAGGGAACAACCCATGCAAGCAAGCACCTTATCGAGTATCCCCATACAAGAGAGCTATATTGAGAAATGAAACTCGGTTTCTACTGGATAACGACTTGGCCGAAAGCTGTGACAGTCCTTGATCTTCACCGTGTTTATTAGTACGAAAACCCGATGGATCGTTTTGACTCTGCACCGATTATAGACAGGTTAATAAACTCAGTCACAAATGCATACCCACTGCCTAGAGTGGATGATTTGATTGATCAAGTAAGTTCTTCTAAAGTTGTTACACGTATAGACCTTCTAAAATGATACTACCAAATTCCTTTATCACAATCTTCAAAACCCATTACTGCATTTGTTACACCCGATGAATTGTTCCAATATAAGGTTTTACCTTTGGCCTAAAAAATGCAGGACCAGTATTCCAGAGGGCAATGAATCATCTTTTAGAAGGACTTCCATGAGTTGCAGTTTACTTAGATAATGTTATTATTTTTACAGAATCGTGGTCGGACCAGATGAAGGGCTTGAAAGAAGTATTGTTGCGTCTGAGGAAGGCAGGTTTGACAATAAACCTGAAGAAAAGTGACTTTCGACATGCCAAGATATGGTACCTTGGATACATTGTGGGAAGCAATGAAGTGGCACCAGTAGATGCCAACGTGAAGGATATCATTGCCATACAGCCTCCCACCTCTAGAAGAGAAGTTCAACGATTCTTAGGAATGGTTGGATACTATCG
>NC_090750.1:10047600-10070100 GCF_036898095.1 Palaemon carinicauda
TCACTTATGTCTAACCTTTGATGCATAAAAATATGTGAAGGATGAAGGTTGGGGACCCACAACCACAGAAGATTCTCTCTTTGAGGGAATGCCCCATTTCCGTAGAAGACTTTTGTTCTCTATGGTGGCATTCTTAATTACTTCCTTGATGACCTCTTGTGGGAGGAGGTCTTTACCCCAGATGGTGGAAGATATTAGCTTCCTTGTTTCGTGTTTCACTGTTGCAACAGCGAACACAAACTCTCTACATGCTCTCCTAGCCTTCAAAAAGGCGTAAATGTCCTTTACCAAGGTAGCCATATGCATTTTGGCTATGACCATGAGCATGCCTGGGGTGTTTTTGTAGGTTGAACACAACTCTATGTAGTTTTGTAGAGAAAGGGATGTCGCAAGTGTCTTCTTTGACTCGAGTTCATTAAACAAGAGCAAATGGGACAAATTAGGGAGACATATATTGAATTGTCGACTTGCGACATCCTTGTCTAATTTTCCTACCGAAAATGTCAAATGGACTTCCTTCCAATCCTTTTCCTGGCCGGGAAAGGCTGGTGACAAAGGCTTGCACTCATCGAGTGTAGGATATGGTTCACCTGCCTCTATAGCTTTGGTAACCGAAGTAAATGCCTTCCCCATAAAGGGGGAAAGCGAGTGAAGTGGGATCAAGAAAGTAAGGGTGTCTGTTATTCAGTGAGAATACCTTCGTCTCTGAATAACCCACCCTCATCAGACTACCTGAAAGGATAGTCTGTGCCTTACCATGGTCAATAATCATGACCTCCTTTTCTTCCGTTCCTTTTCCTGACTTTGGTTCATACAACAGTAGAACCCAACAATTAGGGAAAGCATCAAAGCTGGGCCAAAATTGGATTTAGTCCAAAGGAACAGCACCTAATTTCTCTGAGATATAGACTGCCATTTGAAATTGACATCTGCTCCGCAAACCTCCAGGGATTGGTTATGGAGCATGTAGGAAGGTCTTGATTCATGGGTCGTTTGACTGACCCGTGGGAAGCAAAAAGAGAAGCTTTACAAGGTTCTATCTTGTGTTTTACTTCCTACTTGTTGCTTTGTTTACCAAAGTTCTCAATCTGATTCTTCAGTTGGATACATAACTGTACCACATTATCCAATAGAGGGGTAGAAGACGAAGATGTTGACATCGGTGGAACTTTAGCCGGCATAGGCGGAGGAAAGTCCGACACAAAATATTTCTCTTCTACCTTAGGGCACTTCTTGCCCTCGATCCCAAAGGTTTTCTCGCCATCAGGGGATGTAGCTGGCTCCTGAGGCACTACTATTTCCTCACTTAGCTTTGGAAATAATAGCTTACGCATCCTATCATTAGGTAGGGAAGGCCCCGGAGATATCTTTTGGAAGCCTCTCACCCAGTTACATAATTTATACTGAGCTATATCCCTAGTCTCTGTAGACTTGGGATTATCAAAACCTTCAGACATCAATGTCCGACATATATCGCAACCCTTTGGGTTCCAATAATTTAGAGATCCGGAAATAATATTGCAGGGGGCATGCAACCTGCAAGTATTATGACCAAAAAAGTCCTTACTCTTGGCTTTGCAGGGGACCACAGCACAAGATATCTGGTGTTCCTCCTGTGAAGAAAGGAAAATCAAATGAGTGTACAAGGGATTATTACACTGATAATCAACATGTAAATGTCATCTACAAAAGAATAGCTTGGGATAGTATGCTATAAAGGGATAGTAGGAGATACATACTTGTGTACCCCCACGAGCAAATGCTGCTACCTCCCCTCAGTATTAACTACATGGAGCTTTCTCTGTTGAGAAAATCCAAGTAGAAGGGTTCTTACACCTAGGGGTAGAGAAGTATCAAGTAACTGTCCCAAAAAAAGTTAATACTGTGTGGTCCGGATGACTGATTCTAAATCAGACTATTGAGGAAAATATTTCTTCAATATATAAGCGGTATCAGCAGAAAAACTCGCTGAAGGATACCCAAGGTATGCTAGAAAATACTATTGTATCATGGTACTTCCGTTTTCTTAATGCAGTAAGTCTATATTGCAAATTATCGACTACTGTACCTATGTATTGTAATCATATTCTTGTAAAATTTATATGAAATCCCAAGCAGACTGGAATGGGATTTTACATGATCTTTTGTGCTTGAATTGGTCACAATTATATAAAAGTGTAGATGCTTTTGTCCCTTTGAATGAGAATCTAGTCAACATAATTGATAGGCGTATCCCTTCTCGCGTGCTAAGGTACCGAGTGAAGGACAAACCGTGGTTCAATGATGATTGTAGACGTGCTTATTTGGAGAAACAGGAGGCCTATCATCTTTGGAAGGGTAACAGATCAGATTTCACCTGGAACAACTATACTCAGCTTCGAGCTTTTGCTTAGAGAGTTTATGCCTCAACTGAAAAGGAGTGCAATTTAACCTTAAAAGAAACACTTTCTGGTGCAACTCAGGAACATAAATGGTGGTCTACCCTTAAATCTGCACTCTTTGGTGTAGATGCAACAGTTCCTCCTTTACTTAAACCAGATGGCTCAGTCACTCACTGTCCAAAAGAAAAGGTAACCCTTTTGGCTGATGGTTTTGACAGTAAACAGAGTAATGAAAAACTTGAACTTCCTCATTCCTGTTTTCCTGAGGCTAAACTAACTAGTTTAGCTTTTCGATCTCGTGAGATTAAAGCTCAGTTGATGGACCTTGATGCTTATGGAGGTGTAGACCCAAATGGTATTTTTCCTTTGTTTTTTATAAAGACAGCAGATTTCTTAGCTCCAAAGTTATCTGTTATTTTGCACAAGTTAGCAAGAAGAGGAGCTTTTAGCACTAGTTGGAGAATTGGTAATGTTACTCCTCTATGTAAATGTGTTTGTGGTAGCTCAAGTCCAACTGATTACCGCCCAATTTCCATAACTCCCATATTATTTAAAGTTTTTGAACGTCTTCTGGCAAAACGTCTTAATAGGTTTGCTGAAGGTAATCATCTATTCCCTAGTTTGCAATTTGGTTTTCGTAAAGGCCTTGGAGCATGTGATGCCCTTCTTATAATCTCCAATGCAGTACAGAAATCCCTTGATTGTGGTAGGGAAGTTCGTATGATTGGCCTTGATTTTATTGCTGCCTTTGACCGTGTTAATCATGAGGCCCTTGTTTTCCAACTAAAACAGTTGGGAGTGGGTGGGTCGTTTCTTAGCATTATTATTGATTTTTTAAGTAGCCTAATAGATCTCAGAGTTGTTGTTGATGGGCACCATAGTGATTATAGGAATGTGATATCCGGTGTTCCACAGGGTAGTGTTCTTGGCCCATTACTTTTCATACTATATACATATGACATGTGGTTTGGCCTAGAAAACAAGCTTGTTGCATATGCAGATGATGCTACTCTCTTTGCATCAATTCCATCCCCTGAATGTAGATCTAGGGTTGGTGAATCCCTTAATAGAGATTTAGCTAGAATTAGTGCATGGGGCAAATTATGGGGTATGAAGTAGAATCCTAACAAATCTCAAAGTATGATTGTAAGTAGGTTAAGGACGGTTCCTCCTCAACATCCGAATCTCAATATTGATAAAGTTTCTAAATTTGTATGACTCTTTCAAAATTTTAGGTGTGATTCTCGACAGAAAATTTACTTTTGAGAAACTCATTAGGTCTGTGTCTTCTTCAATTGCACAAAAAATAGGCTTATCGAGAAAGTCTTTCAAGATTTTCGGTGATCAATCTATTCTGAAGAAGTGTTTTAATTCTTTCATTCTACCTTGTTTTGAGTATTGTTCTCCTGTCTGGTCTTCAGCTGCTGATTCTCATCTTAATTTGTTGGACAGAAACTTACGGTCTATTAAATTTCTTATTCCTGATCTAGATATTAATCTCTGGCATCGTCGTTCAATTAGTTCATTATGCATGTTGCATAAGATTTTTCATAACTCTGACCATCCTTTACATTCAGATCTCCCTTGACAATTCTATCCTGTTCGTAATACTAGGCAGACAGTTAATTCTAATAGCCAGGCCTCCTCCATCACGAGGCTCAATACTACGCAGTACTCTAGAAGTTTTATTCCAGCTGTTACCAAGTTGTGGAATGATTTTCCTAATCGGGTGGTTGAATCAGTAGAACTTCAAAAGTTCAAAGTTGGAGCAAATGCTTTTTTGTAGACCAGGCGGACTTGAGTCTTTTCTAGTTTATTTATGACATATTTGTTTTTGATGTTGGTAATAGTTTATATATGACATGTCTGTTTTGACGTTGTTACTGTTTTTAGAATGATCTATTGTTAATTTGTTCTCTTCATTTATTTATTTCCTTATTTCCTTTCCTCACTAGGCTATTTTTCCCTGTTGGAGCCCCTGGGCTTATAGCATCTTGCTTTTCCAACTAGGGTTGTAGCTTGGATAGTAATAATAATAATAATAATAATCTAGTCATTATGCTGCCTACCAGGCAGCATAAGACAGAAGGGTCCATCCAGCATTAAGCCAGATGGACTAGAAAATTAAAGACATATATTAGTATATCCGACTTAGGTCATTTGCTGTAGTCTTCCTACTATATTAAATTATAGAGTTTCCTGATCAGGGAGACTCAAGAAAAGGCTGTACCTTTTAAAAGTTAGGAGTGTATAACTCTTGCCTTGAAGTATCTAATATTGTAGGGTAATCCTAAACTGTTTTCCAATCAGGATATTGAAGAAATCATATTCATTCAATATTGGATTAGGCTCAGCAAATGCCGGAGCTGGATATCCAAAAAATATTGGAAATAACTACTAGTACAAGAAATATAGTAGTTTTCTATCTACAGTATATACTATATTGAGATATACTGGCTATCTGTATAACCTATACAGTAGTTGATCCGGCATGTTGCCGGTCTAGCTAGGACTTGCCGGCATACCCTGTAGACTTAACGAGACAGAGAGAGAGACAGTATGGAAAAAAGGGCTATCATTTACTGTAAATGTCTACAGTAATTATGTAAGTAAAAGTCTAATAGACTGCCTTTTTTTCCGAAAGAAGGTTCTAATAGAATGGGAGAATGTAACATTCAGGCTTCTATATAATTACAGTACTGTTGCCGGCAACCCGCTGACAGTACAAGTACAGTCGGTGTTCTGCCTACCGTGTCAGCACTGACTTTTCCGGCCCAGCCGACAGAACACAGGCAACAGAACCTATAGCAACAGTCCAAGGAAGGACTGAAGAACCTTGGTGAAAAAAGGGACTACCCACTCATGGCCATCAAGGACGTAAATGCCGGCCAGGCTGGAAGCTGACGAATGTGCCGTCAGCCGCCAGCCATGTCGGCAGCTGCCAGCCATGTCGGCAGCTGCCAGCCATGTCGGCAGCCGCCGGAAACGTCAGCAGCCACCGACAGTCCATGTTTGTCGTCAGCCATTTTGGTTGCCAGCCAGGCTGGCAAAGGGGTATCATGCCGTCAGCTGCCGGAAACGTCGGCACCCGCCGGGAACGTCGGCACCCGCCGGGAACGTCGGCAGCCGCCGGAAACGTCGGCAGCCGCCGGAAACGTCGGCACCCGCCGGCAAAGTCGGCAGCCGCCGGCAACGTCGGCAGCCGCCGGCAACGTCGGCAGCCGCCGGCAACGTCGGCAGCCGCCGGCAACGTCGGCAGCCGCCGGCAACGTCGGCAGCCGCCGGCAACGTCGGCAGCCGCCGGCAACGTCGGCAGCCGCCGGCAACGTCGGCAGCCGCCGGCAACGTCGGCAGCCGCCGGCAACGTCGGCAGCCGCCGGCAACGTCGGCAGCCGCCGGCAACGTCGGCAGCCGCCGGCAACGTCGGCAGCCGCCGGCAACGTCGGCAGCCGCCGGCAACGTCGGCAGCCGCCGGCAACGTCGGCAGCCGCCGGCAACGACGGCAGCCGCCGGCAACGTCGGCAGCCGCCGGCAACGTCGGCAGCCGCCGGCAACGTCGGCAGCCGCCGGCAACGTCGGCAGCCGCCGGCAACGTCGGCAGCCGCCGGCAACGTCGGCAGCCGCCGGCAACGTCGGCAGCCGCCGGCAACGTCGGCAGCCGCCGGCAACGTCGGCAGCCGCCGGCAACGTCGGCAGCCGCCGGCAACGTCGGCAGCCGCCGGCAACGTCGGCAGCCGCCGGCAACGTCGGCAGCCGCCGGCAACGTCGGCAGCCGCCGGCAACGTCGGCAGCCGCCGGCAACGTCGGCAGCCGCCGGTAATGTCGGCAGCCGCCGACAGTCCATGACTGCCGGCAGCCGCCGACAGTCCATGACTGCCGGCAGCCATCTTGGTTGCCGGCCAGGCCGGTAAATGGCCATCATGCCGTCAGCCACCGGCAACGTCAGCAGCCGCCTGAAATGTCGGCAGCCGTCGACAGTCCAAGACGGCCAGCAGCCTTATTGATTGCCGGCCTGGCCGGCAAATGGCTATCTAGCCGTCAGCCGCCGGAAACGTCGGCAGCCGCCGGGAACGTCGGCAGCCATCTGAAATGTCGGCAGCCGACGACAGTCCAAGACTGCCAGCAGCCATATTGATTGCCAGCCTGGCCGGCAAATGGCTATCATGCCGTCAGCCGCCGGCAACGTCGGCAGCCGCCGGCAACGTCGGCAGCCGCCGGCAACGTCGGCAGCCGCCGGCAACGTCGGCAGCCGCCGACAATGTTGGCAACCGCCGACAGTCCATGACTGCCAGCAGCCATCTCTGTTGCCGGCAGGCGGCAGTAGCCCTGCCGCCAGCCACGATAGGAGAGGGAGTCTGGATGGCTCCAGCACCCTACCGCAATGGTAAGGTTACAGGATGTCAGCCTAAAAAGACAATGGATCAACAATCAAAGATTATAGAGGGGTAGGGAAAAAGGGTCATGTAACGTCTGTGAAAGGAAGTGACATACTTGTCAGTCCTACCACCTATAAAAGGAACTCTGTTTCTGTATCGGTATCGACAGAATCCAGGTGCCAGGAGAGACTCGGTTCTCCAACCTGGAGACTGCCGACACAGTTAAGGGGATGGAGGCACTACCGCCTCCTCTCAACAAGGGAGAAACAGGGTTTCAGTGCCACGTTATCCTAGGCTAAAAGAGAATTACTCTTAGCCCAGGGTACTGTGGCACAGGACTAGTCTTTTAGTCGCAAGGAGAAGATGGTATACTACCATAACTCTAATGCGACTAGGGAGGCTCTAACCTCCATTGTCGGCAACCTTGTTGGCAGGGGAATAAGGGTATCCTACAACCAACTCACCCTGCCGGCAGGTCGTCGACATAAGACTTAATACTCTGAGATTCTGACAAAATCCCAAAACCTGCTGGTATATCCACAACCAAAGGTTAAGGGAATAGGCAAAAATCAAACCCCAGGTTAGCCATGTCTGAATAAAATTCAGGCACGGCTACTAGGGTTGTAGCCTGAGGCTACACTCAGAGGGAAAGGGATTACCCTTAAGTGTCCGAAGAGACTTGAGAAGTTTCATAACATTCTTGGAGGTATCAGTCTCCAATGGATGAAAATGAAACACATGGGTAATCGGGGAATGTCGAACATATAGAAAATGTCTAGGAAAGGTTTACTAGGCTAGACGAGTTCTCGGTTACCTAATCACCAAAACTCTAACTATAAGATCAACAGAGGAAAAATAAAATAATTATGCACATAATCAAATCTTTACAAGAATAAATGCCTAAATAGCTAAATAATTACAAGAATTGAATAATGCTATTTAAAAACTGGAAGTCATTCCGCTAACTGAATGATGCATGCCTAAGAACGACAGCACCCATGGTGCCTCCAGTAACTGGCCTAGCTCTAAAACACAATAAATACTCAATTTCATTGTGAAACAGGAGCTAAAACATATTCAAAATAAAGAACCAATACTCAACTTTCCAAAGGCAAAAGAGGATGAAGAAAGCATAATTAATAATCCTTCAAACAATCGGAAAAATTCAATCACAGGAAAATACCACCAAGCGAAATCGCTACAATAAGAGGAATGGCCACTATCGTAGGGATGGCGCTGTTGTACTATTGATAGTAGTAGGGAACGGGGATGGCCTTTGGAGGGCCCCCCTTTTATTTTTGCCACACCTCCTCGAACTTAAAACTCTATCTTGGGTGCAGATTGCTATGAGGTGTGCCATTACGTCTTTATGCGATATCCCTTCTTAAAATTTTAAGGGATATTCGCTCCAGGAGTTAGAATTCTGGGTACCTTCGGTAAATTCTCTGGGATATATCACTGTAGTCACATATAACCTAGGAATCTACTTATGAAGGAACTTACATCAGCACGACATGGCTTGAGCCCAAAGATATATATATATATATATATATATACTGTACATATGTGTGTGCATGTGTGTGCGTTTGAGTGCGTGTGTGTGTGTGTTTGTGTGTCTCTTTCCTGTGCCCTCTCTCTGAGGCCAAACCAATTCATTGATCTACCCTCCCTTGGAGTTGTCATCAGTCATGTTTCTCTTGGTCTACCACGTCCTCATCTGCCCAGCCGCTTTCAGTCAGGTAAATCCTGGACTAACTCACCCTCACCTGTTCAATTATGCCTCATCTATCATCATCTTGATAATCTAACTATATATTTGACATTGGGCTCCTTTGTCACTTCATAATATGCTCTACTTGTTATGCTGCTTCCATTTCATTCAAAAAATTTATTCGATTTTCTTTTTTTTTCATTTTCAAAGGCAGGACATATTGCATCAGTTGAAAACATCTCTGTACCATGACTCGTGCTCGTAAGTTAATCTCGATCTCACAAATGAAATGTACATTTTGATTTAGCTGGGTCTTGATACAGACCTCCAAACTACTTTTAGCCTTTCCATTGTCTATTCGGCCGTCCTTATTCTCTCCTTTAATTCTGTACCTAGTGGTTTATTGCTAGTAATGAGAGGCGGACACTTAGCTATCGAAGTAGACACCTCAGGATTATATATGTAATCAATGTATAGGTTGATGAGGTTTCGACCTGGCCGATTCGCCTCCGATAATTAGCCACTCAAAATTCGCCACCATCATTTGGCCATTTTGTTAATTTCGCCACTGGGGACTATTTGCTATCAGAAATATAATCATAGTGTGTACTGTATAATGTTTTTCTTCAACAAGTTTCCATTTTTAGTCAAATTTATCTTTACTAACACATGGTGCAAAAAAAAAAAGAAAAGAAAATATAAAAAAGCACAGGTTCAGCAAGGCTTGCTTACCGGATTGCAGGAAATATCCCACGAGTTTGAGTTGAAGATGAATACAAAAAAAAAAAAAAAGACAGACGATGAGAACAGAATATACATTTGGAGATAGAATATCAGAGTTTATGAAAGATTGAGAAAAGCAAACAAGACATTGGCTAGGTAAAGTAGAATTTGGAAATAAAATGGCCTGAAATTACAAATAAAAATCAGACTATATATCAGTTTCATGACATTGGTGTTACTCTATGGACATGAGTCATGGTATGACAATGAAACAATTTCCAATAGATTTATTAGATTTGAGAAAAAAGACCTAAAGAGGATATTGGGAGTTGAATGACAGGACAGGATTAGAAATGAAACTATAAAAGAGATTATTCGAGTGCCAGACGTGGATGAGAACATAATGTGGGGTAGATGGAGATGGTTTTGGCATGCTCTTCGCGCTCCCAAAGAAAGATTAATTCACCAAACGTTCAGTTGGGCTCTACAAGACACTAGAAGAGCAGGGAGAACCAGGCCTACATGGCTAAGTACTATGAATCGCGAAATAGATGATGAATGGAGAAGTATTGAATTAAGAACTCAGGATAAAAATGATTGTCGAAATCTAAAGGAGGCCCTTTGCGTCAATAGGCGTAGGAGATGATGATGATGATGATGATGAAGAAGAAGAAAAAAAAATGGTTTATGAAAAAAGTTAAAATATCCTTCATGATATTTGAACATCGTAGTAAAATTTATTTGTTTAAACAAAAAAGATAATTAAAAACTTATAATTTTTCTCATTTCTTCGTTGACGTTTCGATATTTGTATTAGTTTTAAAGGTGGTGGGCACCCGGCTGTTTCATATATAAGTATCTTGTTTTTTTGCAATTTCATTGAAGTGTCTAAAAATTTCCATATTATTTGGGAGGCTAGCTTAGAGTTCAATGAGCTGCTTCTGCGTAAGGTTATTTGTCTGATCTTTATCATTCAAAATTGTCTTATATTGCGAATTTTTAACATCGGGAAACAAAACGGCCCCGACTATTATAGATACCAATATAATTGAATTCAAACCAATCTAGTATTAGTAACAGTTCTTAGGGCAAAAGTAGGCAAGTGCTAGATGTCAAGGTCACGATGGGACACACAGCCCAAAACAAGCATAGTTTTGACTTTTAAAACAAAATCAGATTCAGCATTTTATTGACGAATTGCCCCAACGAACTCTTTGATAGCTTACTAGAAACGTATATAAAGTCATTGTGTTGAAATTTCTCTTTTCCAAGGTTGAGAATTTTTTTTTTTTGACCAATCTGGAGAATTTAGGGAGACGGTTACAAGTGTATTATATAAAGATATAATTTGGATATCTTTGTTTTAAAACACCAAAAAAATACCCTTTTTTAAAACAGTGTGTTCGTTACATTTGAAAACAGACAACATAAATCAAGAGCATTAAAACAAATGTCCTATTTGCGGGGGGGAATTGTCCATGGCAAATAGGCGGTAGCTAGACATCCCCGGAGGCGAACTGGTGGTGGCTAATTGTCGGTGTGGAATCAGCCATGCCAATTGGTCCCATTCCTGTGTAGACACCTCAGGTTTATGTATGTAATCAATGGATAGATTTGTTTAAAGTAAAAGGTGGTTATGAACTTATACACACACAAGCAATTCAACTCCAACACCCAAAACTATAACCGACGTCCACACGTCTCAAACTGTCCACCCAACAGTGCCAGGAATCCTTGCTGCCAAGAGGGAGGGGCTGGTCTAAGAGCCCCAGCCCCCCCCCCCCATCCAGGCATAAAGCTAGGGCAATCTGCACGCGTGCACGCACAGGCTGGTGACTGGTAGAACACATGAACATATGCTACCAGGGTGTAAGCAATGTCCGGCAGGGTAGCAAATCTGACCTCAGTCTACCCTAAAGTCAGGGCAAAGTCCTTCAAAAAGAAGGCAACCGTGCTTACCCCATACAAAAAGGCAAAAACACCTTAGTAGAATCAAAAGGGCAAACCACCTAAGTAGAAGAAGAATTCTGTTTAATTTACCTTGAAAAAGTTTTTTTATCTACTGGTGACAATGTGATCCCTCGCTAATTCCCACATTCTCTCAAATCTCTCTTCTTGAGTACTCTAACAATAATCCCTTTCTTTTTCTATTCAACAGGTGTGACTTCATCTCGCCATATATGATTGAATAATCAATTACATACAATGGTTGTTTATATACCGTCAGCCTTTAACATTTCAGGTGCAATACCATCCATTCCTAGTAAATTATAGTGTTCCAGTGTTTTGATTGCCGAAACTATCTCTGCCAATATAATGTTAATTACATCTAAAGGAAGATCATTTTCATCCCCAAGGATGTCTTTCTTGTTTGATGCATATATATATATATATATATACATATATATATATATATATATATATGTATATATATATATGTATATATATACATATGTATATATATACATATGTATATATACATATGTATATATATATATATATATATATATACATATGTATATATATACATATGTATATATATATATGTATATATATATATATATATATATATATTTATTTATATTATTACTAGCCACGTTACAACCCTACTTGGAAAAACAAGATGCAATAAGCCAAGGGTTCCAATACGAAAAAATACCCCAGAGAGGAGAGGAAATAAGGTAAGAAATAAATGATGAAAAAATTATAAAAATAAATCATTCTGAAAACAGTAACAACGTCAAAATAGATCTGTCATATATAAACAATAAAAAGACTTATGTCAGCATTTTCAACATAAGAACATATGCTGCAACTTAAACTTTTGGCGTTTTGATTCGACTACCCGATAAGGAAGAGCATTCAACAACTTCGTCACAGTTGGAATAAAACTTCTAGAAAACTATGTAGTATTGAGCCTCATAATGGAGTAGGCCTGGCTATTACAATTAACTGCCTGCCTAGTATTACCAACAAAATAGAATTGTGCAGGAACATCTGAATGTGAAGGATGGTCTAAGTTATGAAAAATCTTATGCAACATACATAATGAACTAATTGAACGGTGGTGCCAAAGATTAATATCTAGATTAGGAATAAGAAATTTAATAGACCGTGAGTTTCTGTCCAACAAATTAAGATGAGAATCAGCAGCTGAAGACCAGACAGGAGAAAAATGCTGAAAGCAAAATCATACTTTTAATTTTGTTAGGATTCAACTTCATACCCCATAATTTGTATTTTAGCTAGATCTCTATTAAGGGATTCAGCTACCCCAGATCTACATTTAGGGGATGAAATTGTTGCAAAGAGAGTAGCATCATCTATATATGCAACAAGCTTATTTTCAAGACTAAACGACATGTCATGTGTATATAGTATGAAAAGTAATTTGCTAAGAACACTACCCTGTGGAACACCAGATATCACATTCCTATACTCACTATGGTAACCGTCAACAACAACTCTTTGAGATATATTACTTAAGAAATCAATAATAATGATATGATACGACCAACCCACTCCCAACTGTTTGAGTTTGAAAACAAGGGCCTCATGATTAACACGGTCAAAGGCAGCACTAAAATCAAGGCCAATCATACGAACTTCCTGACCACAATCAAGGGATTTCTGTACAGCATTGGAGATTATAAGAAGGGCATCACTTGCTGAAAGGCCTTAACGAAAACCAAATTGCAGACTAGGGAATAGAAGATTACCATCAGCAAACCTATTAGGACGTTTTGCCAGAAGACGTTAAAAATTTTAGATAATATGGGAGTCATGGAAATTTGGCGGTAATCAGTTGGACTTGAGGTACCACAAACACATTTATAGAGAGTGCTAAAAGCTCTTCTTCTTGCTAACTTGCGCAAAATAATAGATAACTTTGGAGCTAAGAAATCTGCAGTTTTTTATAAAAAAAAAAGACAAAATTACAATTAGGGTCTACACCTCCCTAAGCATCAAGGTCCATTAACAGAGCTTTAATTTCACGAGATCGAAAAGCTAAACTAGTTAATTTAGCCTCAGGAAAACTCGAATGAAGAAGTTATAGTTTTTCATTACTCTGTTTATTGTCAAAAACATCAGCCAAAAGGTTGCTTTTCCTTTGGACAGTGTGACTGAGCCATCTGGTTTAAGTTAAGAAGGAACTGTTGCATATACACCAAAAAGTGCAGATTTAAGGGTAGACCACCATTCATGTTCCTGAGTTGTACCAGAAAAGATTTCTTTTATTGTTAAATTTTATTCTTTTTTCAGCTGAGGCATAAACTCTCTGAGCAAAAGCTAGTAGCTGAGTATAGTTTTTCCAGGTTAAATCTGATATGTTACCCTTCCAAAGATGATAGGCTCTGGCTTCTCCAGATAACCACGTCTACAATCATCATTGAACCATGGTTTGTCCTTCACTCGGTACCTTAGCACACGAGAAGGGATACGCATATCGATTATGTTGACTAGATTCTCATTCAACAGGATCAGCACTAATATATAATTTTGATCAATTCAAGCACAAAAGATCATGCAAAATCTCACTCCAGTCTGCTTGGGATTTCATATAAATTTTACAAAAGTATGATACATCAGGGACAGTCTTCTTTGTCTTCACTACTAATGAAATTAAGGCATTGTATGATGTCCCGACTGGAGAACCAGCCTTACTAGTTATAATGCCAGGGGAGTTATTGTATAAAATGTCCAAGCAATTACCAGATCTGTGAGTAGCTTCATTTATGATTTGTTCACTGTCTGATTCAGAGGCAAAGTCTAAAGCTCTTAAGCCATGGCGATTGGTAGGAGATATAGAACTTAACCACTCCCTATGGTGAACATTAAAATCACCCACTAAGACAAAAAAGCCTTTCTATCATCTACTTGTATATTAGCCATAATGGTAAGGAGAACACAAATAAAAGTTGTTTTGCCTGCCATAAACTTTTATTACCTGAATCTCATGACATCCACATTGATAGCAGGACTTGAAATATATGAGATTGGGGTAAAGATAAACAGAATAAAGACAGCGATGATGTGGACAGAATATGTAACGGATGATGAAATATCATTGGAAGGAGAAAGGATAAATGAGGTGGAATCATTTAAATATCTAGGAACTATGATCTCTTATGAAGGATATTTAGAAAAAAAAAAAAAATCAGACAATGGCTATGTTACGTAAAATTTGGAAATCGAATGTGCTAAGGTTACATATAAAATCAAGCTATATCTCAGCTTAGTAAGATCGGTGTTAACTGTATGGACATGAGTCATGGTGTGACAATGAAACAATATCCAACCGATTTTGTACATTTGAGAACAAAGTCCTCAAAAGTACATTAGGAGTTAAATGACAGGACAGGGCTAAAATTAAGATTATAAGAAAGATTACTCTAGTACCATATGTGGATGATATCATGGTAAGTGGTAGATAATGGTGATCTTTGCACTCTCTAAGAGAGATAAGTTCACCAAATGTTTAACTTGGCTCCACAGGGCACTGGAAGAGTTAGAAGACCCAGACCTACATGGCTGAGAACTATGAAGCGTGAAGTGGGAGATGATGAGTGAAGAAATATCAAATTTAAATCGCAAGATAGAGACGAATAGTGAAATCTAACCTCGGTCATTTGCGTCAATAGGTGTAGGAGGAGATGATGATGAAACAGAAATATTAATGATTCGTTGTGGCCTACTAGAAATAGGAGTAATTTTTTATCTTTTTTCTTATTTTATCGTTGTGAATATACTTACTTTCCGTTTTACGCCTTTGTTTAGGATCCCCTTCATTCATATATCAGTAGACAATAAGTTTTTTTTTTTTTTTTTGTAAGGAATTTTCTGATTTATTTCGTAATCTTCTTAAATCAATTTAAATTCCCTGAATAATAGAGGATTCTCTATCGTCTTAGCTTATCCTTCCAGAATACATTTGACAAATTGCATATTCCGGGATGCTTTCTTGGGTGAACACATAACCCTCTGATATTGACTTAAACTTAATCGTTTTGTGTTATCCAAAAGGCAATTTAAGAAAAGGTACTTTTTAGGAAGAAATTGGAATCCATAACATTTTAATGGGTAAAAAATGAGAAAAAATTGGAGTATATGAAATGTCATCGTGTTTTCAATAATAAAAAATATCCCTTCAATCGCTATTAAACTAACTTTTTCTTTTATATAAAAGTAGAACAAAAAATCAATATCAAACGACCTCCTTTTACACTATTTTTTCCTTAAAGGAAAAATTAAGTGATATAGAAATAACCAGTACTAATCCGAGAGATGGTTTCCTGCAATTTGCGTCTCTGAAAATACTGATATAATGAAATTTCTTTGAGAATTCTTCTTAAAATATTCATGAGTTTCGCTTCATAGCTCAAAACTCTTTCTTCGCGTCGTTCCAAAAACTAGTTTTCACCTCGATCAAGAATTACCACTTAAATCAGACTCATTATCTATACATGATGGAAGACGAGGGATAGAGATGTGTACTTTCCCAATATTTCCAGCTGCCTTAATGATGATTACACGTTAGCATTTATACCATAAAATTACCATATGTTAACGAAAGTTACACCAGCAAGCCCCAGTAAGGAATGGAAACCAAAAAGTAAACAAATATGAGAAAACGTTCATGAAAGCTATCCCATGTTGGGATCATTGTAAAACTAACCAGGAAAATAACTTTTGATAGGGAATCAGTGGAGAAATAATAAAAAATCAACCCGCCTGCAAATATGTAAAAATATCAAGAACTTTAAACAAGAGAAGAGTGAAGACAAACATCTTCCAATTTATTTAGGTTCCAATGTGGAAACTTCTGTTGCATATAGATTGATCTAATTATAAGGGCTTGAAACTTCAAAATAACTTTTCTCCTAGTTATTATTATTATTATTATTATTATTATTATTATTATTATTATTATTATTATTATTATTATTATTACTATTATTATTATTATTATTATTATTATTCATTTTATTTTTATTTTATAGTTATATTTTTTTTATTTTTATCTTTATTTTTGTTAGCTAAGCTGCAACCCTAGGTAAAAAAAGAAAACGGGTTACTATAAGGCCAATTGCTCCAACAGGAAATATATCCCAGCGATAAAATGAAATAAATGGATTGTATAAAAAGTAATAAAAAATAAAGAAGAATATTTTAAGAACCATATCAACATTAATAAAGATCTTTCATATATAAATTATAGAAAGAGATTTAAGTCATCCTGTTTAAGATAAAAACGTTTGCTAGAAATTTGAACTTTGAAGTTCTACCGATTCAACTACCCGATTAGGAAGATCATGGCTGGGAGAAAACTTTAAGAATACCGAGTAGTATTGACCTTCACGATGGAGAAAGCCCGACTATTAGAATAAATTGCATACCTAGTATTACGTAAAGGGTGGTACTGTGTAGGAAGATCTGAATGTAAAGAATAGTCAGCATAATGAAAAATTGTATGCAACATGCATAACGAGCTAATTGACCAGTAAGTTGAAAATTACTACACCGTAAGTTCCTGTCCAGCAATTCAAGATGAGAATCAGCAGCTAAAGGCCAAACATGAGAGCAATACTCGAAACAAAGTAGAATGAAAAAAGAAAAAAAAAAATCACCAAAAATCTTGTGAGACCTATTTGCTTATTTGATTAACATTGGCGCCATTGTGTCATTTCTTGGATAAGGCTTATCTTGTCTTGATCTCTATCGTACCTTTACCGTTATCTTCTTCTATATTATATTATATTATATTTTTTTAGATAAGTGAAGAGTGATATTTTTTTCTGTTGGTAATTTTTTCTCGTTTACCAGGAAACCCAAAGCCTAAAGATAAATGAAAATGTACACATGGCGAGCACAACAGCGAGACCATCATATGTAATTAGAGTGCGATCATATTCTTCCACTCATGCATCCACAGTAGAAGGCTATTGCCTTTGAAACATTTTGAACTGTTAGTTTCTACCTACATACATTTCCTAAAAATACTTTTTCAACACAAGATTGTATTCTGTACTCTATATAGTTTATTATTCTTATCGTTATCATCCCTATTCCTATCACCATTGGAAAATTTATTATTGTGTAGTATGAAATCAATAAATAGGAAACTGTCTATGAAATAAGCTCCATGCAGAAACCTTTCTTTTCTTTGGTATTTCTATTGACCAACTTAAGGTATTAAACTATATACGTATCGTTCAGCACCGGACTAACGTCTCTCTCCTTTATAGTCCCTAAATAATATACATAGTAGATATAAATTGACCCGGGCTTGTTAGTACTGCGCAGAGTCTCCTTGAACTGGATACTGTCATCTTGTAATTTTCGTATATTTCTTGTATTTGAATAAACTATTTAATGCAATGATATAACAGTAACAAAGCTGTAAAAGGAAGAATAAATAAACGAATTAATAAACAAATGAATAATCATAAGAATAAGTAAACAGATAAAAACAGATAAATGATGAATAGATCAATTTAAAAAAAAAAATGCAGGAAGATACCAAATAGACAATTTTACTGAGAATAAATTATATGATGAAGTCTTATGTCACAACATTGCCTGAAGAAAGCACATAAAATTAAAACATGTTCTGCGTATTTGTTAACAAAAGCACTTTTTTAATTTTCTATCATAAAGCATACAGAATTTTTGTAACCTCATTGCAATCCCTTTTGCTCTACGATTGCATTAAATATTGGTGTCCTTGTACTCAGCCAATTTCTGTTCTTCGTTTTTACGCGAATTAGAAGGAATTTTTTTCTCACCCTTAACTGGTCAAGTAAGGTACTAGTACTTTGAGAGATTTGGTTGCTAGGGAATAGTATATTATTAGCTGAAAAGCTCAGATGTACCCCAGTTGACCATTGGTGAACTCCATTTGAATTCCGACGTTGTTTCTCAGATCAATGAGATCTTCTTCGTTGTCGATGTCATCATCATCTTCAAATTCTGCCTGAAATTGTTCGAGTTTCTGTTGTCATATGTCTTCTACTCCTTACTTGAAAAGTAACTCTCAAATGCAGTACACAGATTTAGTGGATGTTAAACAGTTCTCTGCCACGAAAGATGCAGGCTAACATAGGTGTAATAGAAAATTATAAAATTTCAATATAAACACTTATTAAGGATATGAAAAACTAAATGCTGTAGTAAAATATCCGATAATTGGCTTTAAAAATTGACCATATCACTTTCTAAATGGTGTAATGGGAAATATGAGCTAAAATAATATTTTGAGGTGGATATAGTATCCAAGAATTAGCTGGAAATTTTGTCTTATGCTTCAAAAACCAAAGGAACCAATAATTTTTTTTTTTTTTTTTTTTTTTTTTTTTTGAATCATGTCAGGTGCTCGACCATACCAACAGATAAGATTAACAAGATTTAACAATGTTACAAATGATGATGATGTCAGGATTATTGAGGGGGCAAAGCCTGTAGTGTGGTTGATAGGTTACCAATATCCAAAGTAATTTAGAAACGATAAATACTAGTATTAGCGACATTAGATATTCTAGATTTCAGAACGTTCTGGAAGGTGGTCTTCCTTATTAGGAATTTTAAGTTTGTACAGACCAATTAGGAATTTATCCTTCATGTTAAAAATGCTAAAACATTTAATTCTTTAACGATTAATTGGCAATTTAGGAAGAATCAAAACATTACCAGATAACGGTCAATACTAAGACAATTACATTCTATAGAGACAGGTGTATGCTCTCTTACAAATGGTATATGCTCTCTTACAAATGATATGCTGGAAATCAAAGAAGAGAACGGATGACGCATCTTGAATTTTCCTGATTTGGTGCTGTTTTGAATACAATTGGGCTTGAATTACTGTTTAATGAACTACAGTCTTTAGATATTGGCGATGAAGCTTTTAAATAGCCAAAGAATTACTTAGTTCACAGAAACGTATATGTCTTTACTGCAGATCATTATAGCCCATTTGTAACCATGGCTAGATGATATTATTATTATTATTATTATTATTATTATTATTATTATTATTATTATTATTATTATTATTATTATTAATTGCAAAGCTACAACCCTAGTTGGAAAAGCAGTATGCTACAAGCCCAGTGACCCAACAGGGAAAATAGCCCAGGGAGGAAAGGAAACTAGGAAAAATATATTATTTTCACAACAATAAAATAAAAATAAATATATCCTATATAAACTATAAAAACTTAACAAAAGAAGAGAAAAGAAAAACAACATAGAATAATGTGCTCGAGTGTACATTTAAGCAAGAGAACACTAAATCAAGAGAATGGAAGACCATGGTACAGTGGTTATCGCACTACCTAAGACTAGAGAACAATGGTTTGATTTCGGAGTGCCCTTCTCGTAGAAGATCTGTTCACCATAGTTAAAGAGTCTCTTTTACCCTTACCAAGAGGAAATTGGCCACTGAACAATTTCAGTGTAGTAACCCCTTGGGTGCGGAAGAATTGTTTGGTAATTACAGTGTTGTCATGTGTGTGAGGACAAAGGCGAATATGTAAAAAATAAGCCCCACTATTCGATGTTTGTGTAGGCAAAGGGAAAATGAACCGTAACCAGAGAGGAGGATTCAATGTAGTACTGTGTGGCCTGCCAAAGGACCCCATAAGTCTCTAGCGGTAGTATCTCAACGGCACCATCCACCCGATGAGATATTACCGCTAGAGATTTATTGGGTACTCTGACTGACCAGACAGTACTATATTGGATCCCTCTCTTTAGTTACAGCTCATTCCACCTTTGCCAACACATACACAGAATAGTCTGATATATTCTTTACACAGTCTCCTCTTTCCTCTCAAGAGATTAACTACTGCACTGCAATCGTTTCATTGGCTACTTTCTTCTTGGTAAGAGTAGAAGGGACTTTTTAGCTATGGTAAGCCTTTCTTCCAGGAAAAGGACACTTCAAAATCAAATCATAGTTCTCTAATCTTAGGTAGTATCATAACATCTGTACCATTGTCTTCCGCTGTTTTGGGTTAATGATCTCTTGCTTAAGGGTACAATCAGGTACACTATTCTATTTTGTTTTCTTCCTCTTATTATTTTGAAGTTTTTATCCTAATGTCATTTTAAAGTTATTATTGTTTATATATGGAAGATTTATTTTAATACTATTATTATTCTTAAATTTTTATTGTTAATTTCTTTATCTCCTTTACTCACTTGGCTGTTTTCCCTGTTGGGGCCTTTAGTCTTATAGCGTCCTGATTTTCCAAATAGAGTTGTAGCTTAGCAAGTAATAATAATAATAATAATAATAATAATAATAATAATAATAATAATAATAATAATAATAATAATAATAATAATAATAATAATAATAATAATTAGAATTTAAATAATAATAATTAGAATTTAAATAAGAATTTAATTTTAGTAATTAAACTAATTAAGGAAAAATAAGTATTTCATATTTTTCAACTAAGGACTTCAATCCGATGATATCCCGTTTACAGTACACTTTTATAGTGACATCATGTCTTTAGACAATTAACTTGATTACACACCAGGAAACCGGTTCTAGATTGACCTCACACTGTATACAATTTTTAGTAAAATCTGATCACGTGATCGCATCGCAAACCTAATTAGCATATGAAGCAGAGTGATTTTGCAGAGGTTTTGTGATACTGCTGGATGATAAAAGACTTGTTTGAACACTACATGGTCTTCTATATAAAATGGCTATTTACACGAACTTACATATTCCTTTTTTTTTCTATTTTTCGATTTTTTTTAATATATTTTTCTTTCTTTTTTTTTGGGTCACGACCCTGTACAGTATATTGAATATTGTTAACACTTTCAAAAATTATAAAAGTTTTTCATGTTGAAAGTATTAACTTTTATCTTTTCAAACCGAGTATGTGAATTAAACATAAAATCAATGAAACGTAAATTCATTAACAAACAATTACAAAAACAACACGGTCATATCCACTGAGTTCCTTTCATAAATTTGACCATTTGTTTGCGTTCAGATCTTCCCGGAATGTACCACCCAGTACGCATTACTAGTTATGCAGTTGATTCTCATAGCCAACCTCCTCCAGAATATGGGTCAGTACTACACAGTATTTTTTTTCAGTTGTGACGAAATTTTGGAATGACCTTCCTAATCTGGTAGTTAAATAGCTAGAACTTCAGAGGTTCGAACTAGCAGCGAAGGTTTTCTCTCATTTTTTTTTTTTTTTTTTTTTTAGAAGAGGCTGACATAACTTATATATAACATATTTATTTCATTTCAAAATATTTTATATTTATTATTCTTTTCTTCTTACATAGTTCATTTATAACCTTATTTAATTTCCTTGCTGTTTTAGTTTTCCTTGTTGGAATTCTTGGGCATATCTCACCATGCTTTACCCACTAGGGCTGTAGCTTCATGAAAAACAACAACAACAACAATAATAATAATAATAATAATAATAATAATAATAATAATAATAATAATAATAATAATGATAATAATAATAATAATAATAATAATAATAATATCCTAGTGTGTAAAATTCTATTTTCAAAGTAACCATATTAAATTAATTGTGGAATATAAATGTCCTGACATTTCTAATATGGATATTACCCCACCTGGTAAACCTCTATAGACTCCCTAGCTTTTTGCCCAACATTCTAAATTCAATTTTGCCACATCTATTTTTATACATCCATCAAACTAGTGTCTTATAATAATTGGTTTATATGTTGTTATATTAAATATTCCTTTGGTTTGAAACCTATGTATTCAGCATTATCTGTTTCAACTTGACCTTACTAGCTTTCATGCAATAGTCATACAACTTTTTACCTTAAAATTATCGTGTAATAATCTTAAATCAAATGTTTAACAATGCACCGGGGTTTTAACATTGTCTGTCCCACTAATACTATATCAGTCTTGAATTTATATATCATAACCCTGATTTTTTAAATATGCCATTTCAATTTAAACCATTCTTAGTTTCCATCTGTTAACCACGCACCAGCAACCTAACTTTCTTATTTCAATGGCCCATATTCATCTTCCATTTATTAATCTAATACCATTATTCCTAATAATCATAGCTTTAATGTTACCACATTAAAGTATCTTTTAATTATCAAACCCCTTTGATTGAACATAGGTTTTCGTTTATAAATGAAATACCATTGTCTTAACGTTCCTCTTTTTTAACTTCATGTAAAATGGCTTTTTTTTCCTTTTATTTTTAACATTTATGTTTTTATGTCAGCATGTGTAACGTTCATTTACTGATCCAATTAATTTGTG
>NC_090750.1:10072600-10080100 GCF_036898095.1 Palaemon carinicauda
ATATATATACCCACACATAAAGGCATATATATATATATATATATATATATATATATATATATATATATATATATATATATATATATATATATATATATATATATATATATATGGTTTCAGGCCATGTCGTCATGATGGAAATTCCTTCAATAGTAGCTTCCTAGGCATATTTGACTACAGTGATATATCCCAGAGAATTTACCTAAGGTATCCAGACTTAAACTCCTAGAGCGACTATCCCTTAAAATTTTAAAAAGGGATATCGCGTAATATCAGAGGATGTATTCTTGACATATCTCATAGCTATCTACACCTCTGATAGCGCTTTCGCTTCAAGGGTAAGAGTGGCATGAATAAAGGAGAGTCGTTAAAGAGGCGACGCTTCTACCTACAGTGAATAGTGCGCCAAATCGCCACCGCGCGGTGCCACCGAGCCATTCTTTCTCTTGTAGCTTTGTTGACCGGTGTTATCCTGTCTTATCTCTCGCTATTTTGGAGTTATTTGTCGCTATGATGTCTTCACCAGCCTCATCAGCTTCTGGAAAGTTAAGTAATATCTTTGAATTTTGTAAATGTAAGCTCTTGCCAGTTTTGCTTTTCGATTGAGATTGTAATTAACGTAGCATGTGCCGTTGCCAGTCGGATGGCGTCATGAACGCGGTCGTTCTTTCTGTACATTTAGTTAGCCAGAACGACTTTTTTCACAGCATTATTTGCTTTAATAACTTTAGCTATTTAGAAAGTTTAGCTAGGGATTCTTATGTCATTGTTTTCGTGGATTTGGTTATTTATGATCTAGCCTCATGAGTGCTAGGCTTCCTAGCCAGGCCACCTACACACTTCATACATGATATAACCTTCCTGGTAAAGTTTTATTGAAGTTCAGGCAACATTTTATACATCTAAGATATTACTATTTTAAATATTTCCTCTTCCAAGATAGTATACAAGAGAGTTCCGGTGAACGATTCTCTATGCTCCTAGGATACTAGCCTAGGGGCTTTAGGATACTTTCATACATGTCCCCATAGCTCTTATATTGTCTTTTAAGGGGAGACTGACACCTCCTATACCTTTAAAGTCAATACTAATCTCCTAGGAGATTTAAGAGCAATCCCCCTTCCCTCTGATTAGCCTAGGCTATCCTCAGTTTACTTTGCTGTGAACTGAGTTCCGGCAAAGTTTTACTGAGGCGTTTCGCTTTCTTTCTCCTAACCACTAAGTCGGTTTTGAGTTTAGAATGGGACATCAGAGTAATAAGTCTGTGTTAGGCATCTTACTGTCTTGGTGAAATGATTTCCCATGTCAGGTTAAGCTGCCTTTACAAGAGGCTAGACCTCCCTAGTCCATACGTGGAGGGTTTTGAATAACAATCCCTCCTTCCTTGGTCTAGCAGAGAGTCCTGTGCTGGTAGATCATAAACCGAAGAAATTACTTCTTCACTGCCTAAGGTCTCTGGTACGAGATTCTGTTCTCTTGTGAGATTGTGTCCTGGGTGCTGCTCTTTCACTTGACTAACCCAACCTGGGGAAATGATTTCTCCTACCTGAGGTTACTCCACGAGATCAGAATCCTTTAGGTTGGGTGGTGCCTTCAGGCATTACCTTACTAATAGGACATCTACCCCCTCTCCTTTGTCTCTTTCGTGTTGGATGAGCCATCACCCTCCCTGGCCGTCATTCTACATTTGACCCTAAGGATTACTTGTAGAACTGGCCTGAGGTTCCCTGTCTGCCGCCGGCCAAGCCGGCTACCGGCAGGTACCCTCATATTCTTTAGAATGTTCTTCAGTCCTCCCTTGGACTGCCTTCCATAGCCCATGTGGATGGGATATGGTTGGGTGGAAGCCCGAATATAATTCCCCCTTCCACTTGAACCCTCATTCTGGATGTAGGCCGGCAAGGATGAGCCTTTGCCTTCCTCCATCCTTTCTTTTTCTCTGCCTTTCATTTTACTGGGCCATGTGGATTGTCTGCTGGCCGGCAGTTGCTCTGCCGCCGCTTACCGTGGGTGTCGCTGATCGACGACCCAACGACAATAGACATACTGGGACCGGCTGCCGGATACTAAGTCGCCGGCCGGCAGCAAGCCACCCATAACAGGGACATTTGCCGCCGGCTGCTGCCGTGTCCTACTTGATAGAAGGATCCTCGGCTGCCAGCCGCCAGAACTGCTGCCGGCTGACAGAGCCGCTACCGGAGGCCTCCCGTCCATTACTTTGAAGACAGTATCTGCCTTCAATAGCCCAGAATAGACCGGCATATGCCGGCAGGCCCAGCATGTGCCAGCAGGCCCAGCAGGTCAGGTGGCATGCTACCGACAGTCAGTGCTGTAGCCCAAAAGCTTTTTCCAACCTACAAGGTGCTTCATGGGCAACCTATTGTGAGACCATCACATATATTAGAGCGATTCTCTCTACTAATTAATAGTTATAAACCATTATTGTTTTTAATCCCCAATATTGAACCTAGAAGATTGTGTTAAGAATACACTCTATATCAAAGGATACCATCTTCCCTTAAAATTCGTTAAGAATTTAGTGTTCAATATTGGAGGAGGTCATAGCAATGGGCTGGACAGGAAGCACATGTAAGTGTCTTTCCTATCTCTAGCTTACCCTATCCAAGCTAATATTAATATCAAGTATGCTGAAATCTGAGAATTTCACCAAATACTTATATGTTTTTCTTTTTTACAAGAGGAGCATCCCGAGTGCGTGAACAACTTTTGCAGGGTCCGTAGTAAGAACTTCTACGGCCATGGGCCAGGGCCCATGCTTGCTGCGCAGTCACCAAAGGGGCTCTCAAGTACTGTGACCCACAGGTATGTACCGTATGTGAAAAACTGGTGAAAGAGGCATTTGATGACCAAAAGTCTACTGAGTCAAGGGACGCAGCAAGGAAGACGCTGCAAAAATGGGTCAGGGGCTTCCAGAAGAAGACCTCTGGCCCATACCTTCCTAATGAGAGGATGAGGGCTTGCCTTTTCCCTAGAGCATCTTCGGATGCGGTTATTCCCCTGGCTCAACCTGAGATTCCCCTTGTCCAGATTCCGATAGAATCTGAAGTAACAGATGCCTTGGAGAGCATCCAATTGGAGGACAACATGTCAGTTGTCTCGGAGGAGACCGAGAACAATCTCCTAGTGGAGGAACTGGATCAGGTGGATGACGTACCACTTGAGGCCGAAGTCGAGAAAACCGAAACGATTTCGGTATCATCAGCCACGGTGACTGAGCCTGTACCTTCGACTTCTTCCACTGCACCCCAGTTAGATTCCATCACGAGTATGTTGTCTATGGTGCAGGACATTCAGAAGAAATCGTACGAGAAAGATGCTTCTATTCGGATGGAGATGCATCAACTGGTTGCAACATGTTTAGCCTGAAGAAGCTAAACGTCAAGGATCTCCCTGCCTTCTCTGACGTCAGCCCCTGGAGGTATGCAGTGCATATGCCTATGTCGGGGGGGAAGATCTTCCTCTCAGAGAAATTGGGCACTGTCCCAATAGAGGAAATTGAGTTTTGGCCCAGCAAAGGGGCCTAACCCGATTGCTATGTCCGTCTAAAGATGGAACCTGCATCCAAAGAGGAGACAGAGCTGAAAGAGACCATTGTACATGAACTCTCTAAGGCCCAAGCCTTATATACAACCCCTTTGAAGGAAAGGGCCTTTACTAGCTCCAAGGTGCCAGCTCTCAGCAAGAAGCACCCATCCTTCATTGCTGACCCCAAACGAGCCTTTCCCTTTATGGACAAAGCGCTTAAACCAGCCTTAAAGGCAGTTGAGGCAGGGAAACATTGCCCTACACTGGAAAAGTGTAGACCCTTCTCCCTCTCCTTTCCATCAGACGATGCAGACTGGAAGGATGTCCACAACACCTTCTCAGTCGGGAAGCTAGAGGCAGACATTGCCTTGACGTCAGTTCGGCGAAGACCTCCCGAAGTTGTCAGACTTTCTCCTGCGCAGGGAACAGGAGACAAAAGAACGTCTTGCTGCTTCAATGTCTCTGCAGACTGGCCTAGAGACTATAGCAAGCATCCCCTATACCCCAGACATGTACATGGTCTTCGCCAAATCTCATTTGGCGACAGTCACCAAGGACCTGTACAACTTTATTAAAGCCCGAAGGGCTTGCAGAGAGTTTGTGTTCGCCTCGGCTGGGGTGAGACATGAACCAAGGAAGCTTATAGCTTCCAGCATCTGGGGAAAAGACCTCTTCCCAAGCGAAGTGGTCAAAGAGGTCGTGGACAAGGCCGCAACAAAGCACAGAAATCTTCTCTCTAAATGGGGCTTGTCCTCTAAAAGAAAATCTTCAGCTGATGAGGGTCCCCAACTGAAGAATAAGTCGAAACGACCAAGAGTGTCCTCTCGGCCTAAACAACAGCAACAGCTTCCTGTGGCCACGGTGCCCCAGACGGTGGCACAACCACCCACCACCTTCCAACTGGTGCCCAAAATGAGGGCGACCCAATCGCCTGTGTTCACCCCAGTTTTCGAAAGGCAGTCAACAACTTTTAGGCCGAAGTCTCGAGGCTCCTTTCGAGGATCCTCTAGACGCCCCTCCAGAGGTAGGGGCAACAAAGGTGGATATGGCCAAGGAGGTAAATCCTCCAACCAGCACTCAAAGTGAGATGCTACCGGTAGGAGGGAGACTTTTCCTCTCCGGGATCGTTGGACCTTCTATCCCTGGGCCCACATCCTAATTAATAACGGACTAGGGTGGAGTTGGAGCTCAACTCCACCAAACTTCCCTAAATTCTTCCAACACTCAACCCCCATACTGGAAGAATATGTTCAGGAACTCTTGAACAAAAGAGTAATAAGGAAGGCGAAGTCTGTCAGATTCCAAGGAAGGCTATTTTGTGTTCCGAAGAAGGACTCGGAAAAGCTCAGAGTCATTCTGGACTTATCACCACTCAACAAGTTCATAGTGGACTTCAAGTTCAAAATGTTGACGCTTCAACAAAACAGGACCCTTTTGCCCAAACGGGCATGCACAGTCTCCATAGACATGACGGATGCGTACTGGCACGTTCCAATCAGCCGTCAAGTGTCCCTCTACCTGGGATTCAAACTACAGAAAAGAAAGTAAGTTTTCAGAGCCATGCCCTTCGGTCTAAACATAGCTCCAAGGGTATTCACAAAGGTTGCGAATGCAGTCATTCATCAACTACGCCTAAAGGGAATCCAGGTGGTAGCCTACCTGGACGACTGGCTGTTGTGGGCAGCATCCGAGGAAGAGTTCAAGCAAGCCTCCAAGGAAGTGATCCGGTTCCTGGAACACTTAGGATTCAAGGTCAACTTAGAAATATCTTGTCTATCTCCAGCTCAAAAGTTTCAGTGGCTGGGCGTCCACTGGGACTTACAGTCACACTGCCTTTCCATTACATCAAAGAAGAGGAAAGAGATAGCAGGATCTGTTAAAAGACTCCTTCAATCCACCAGGATATCAAGAAGGCAACAGGAGAGAGTGTTGGGGTCCCTCCAGTTCACCTCAGGGACAGATCCAGTATTGAGAGCACAATTAAAAGATGCATCAGGAGTTTGGAGATAATACGCATCAAACGCTCGAAGAGATCTACAAAGACCGATACCAAATCGTCTGCGATCACTACTCAAGCCATGGTCGGAGGCCAAGAACCTAAGGAACAAGGTACCCTTACAACAACCTCCACCGTCAGTCACCATTCACACGGATGCCTCAAAAGAAGGGTGGGGAGGTCACTCTCATCATCGGATAGTCCAAGGAACCTGGTCTCCCCTCTTCAAAACCTTCCACATCAATTTTCTGGAAGCCGTGGCAGTTTTTCTCTCTCTGAAGAAACTGAAACTCCGCTGCTCAATCCACATCCATCTGGTTCTAGACAGCGAAGTCATAATGAGATGCCTAAACCGACAGGGTTCGAGATCGCCTCACATAAACCAAGTGATACTGGCCATCCTCCGCCGAGCGGAGAAGAAGAGATGGCACTTGTCAGCAGTCCACCTTCAAGGGTTCCGCAATGTGACAGCGGACGCTCCATCCAGGATCAACCCGATAGAGTCAGAATGGTCCATAGACACAAGATCATTCTCCTTCATAATACGCAAAGTCCCAGGACTGCAGATAGACCTCTTCGCAACGAGCGACAACAAGAAGCTACCTCGGTATGTAGCCCCGTACGAGGATCCTCTAGCTGAAGCAATGGATGCAATGTCCATAGATTGGAACAGATGGTCCAAGATCTACCTATTCCTTCCAACCAACCTTCTGCTGAAAGTCCTCGACAAACTGAGATCCTTTCGAGGGAGAGCAGCCATAGTGGCCCACAAGTGGCCCAACGGCGTCTGGTTCCCTCTAGTAACGGAACTTAGCCTGAAGCTGATTCCGTTGCCAGACCCAGTTCTGACTCAGAAAGTGCAGAAATTGACTGTCTCAGCTTCATCAGAGAAAACCCAGAACTTTCATCTAATGATTTTCTTGCCTTAGCGAGCAAGAAACGGTTTGGGATTTCTAGGGACAATATTAACTTCTTAGAAGAATACAAGTCAAAGTCAACAAGAAAACAATATGAGTCTTCCTGGAAGAAGCTGGTGGCCTTCGTCAAGGCGAAAAAACCAAAGGAGATTTCTACGGATTTCTGTTTGTCCTTCTTCATCCATCTTCATGAACAAGGTTTAGCAGACAATACGATTACTACATGTAAATCTGCCCTAGCCTGACCAATGCTTTACGCCTTCCAGGTAGACTTTTCCAACTGCGCTAAACTTCGGCCCGCAGCTCCTCCAAAGCCCATTTCATGGTCTTTGGATAAAGTTCTTCACTTAGCATCAACCCTGAACAATGAAGATTGCTCGTTGAAAGACTTGACTCAAAAGGTGATATTCTTATTTGCACTAGCCTCAGGAGACAGAGTTAGCAAAATAGTGCCCCTCTTAAGGGATGATGGCCACATTCAGTTCACAGAAGCAGAGTATCTGAACCTCTTTCCAGACACGACGTTTCTCAACAAGAACGAGCTGCCCACTAAGAGATGAGGTCCCTTGAGAATCTGCACTCTGAAGGAAGAAGCATCCCTCTGCCTAGTGGAATGCCTAAAGTTCTATCTTCGTAGAACTTCAGACTTTAAGGGAGGTGAGCTTTTCAGGGGAGAGACTTCCGGTTTAACGCTATCCTTGAAACAGTTAAGGGCGAAAATCACCTATTTTATACCCAGAGCGAATCCAGACAGTACGCTGCAGGTCATGATCCGAGAAAAGTTGCCTCGTCTGAATTTCTTTCAGACGATGTCGTTTGAAAGCCTTCGTGCTTATACTGGATGGAAGTCGTCCAGAGTTTTCTTCAAACACTACGCGAAGCAATTACAAGAAATAAAATTTCATGTGGTGACAGCGGGCAGCGTAATAAAACCTGCCGCTTGAGTACTGCGAAGAACAGTGCACTATTTGGGACTTTTAGTGAAGGGTGTACATGATAGAACTCTCAAGGCATATCATGTTAAGTATTGTGTTTTGTGAT
>NC_090750.1:10082600-10087600 GCF_036898095.1 Palaemon carinicauda
TTTAAGTTTTTAGACTTTTAATGTTAAGTATAGAAGTGTTGTATTTTTTCTTTATTAGCTTTTTGTGTTAGTTACGTGGCAGCTCTCCTTCATTATCCGATGTATGGAGGTTTTCGCTTGGAGGAGTTGGCCTCAGTGTGTTTCTGAGCCTCCAATCTTGAAGGGCACGATAATTGCTGCTGGATTTATATTATTCATCGCCATTGCAGAGCTGCGTTGTGAAGCTGTTTAGCTTTTTCAGGATATCCTCGCTCTGCATTAAGGATTTTTATCCTTTATATACTGCCCTTGGTTCAGTAAAAGCCAAGGGGACCTCTCTGCCCCAAGGTAAAAATTTTGATTGTTATATTTGTGTGCCGGGCCCACGACCTGTACTCCTGGGCGGTCTGCAATATTGGAGCATTCAACACCACTGTTTTGGATCCTGGTTTTCTGCCACCTGGAATAAGCCTCCCACTGGAGAGTTTATTGTCCTCTTTGAGGAGACCCCTAGAAGTGTATGAGGAATTTGTTAGGGATATTTAGTGTGTATTTGCTAGGATATTCTTACTTTTCGTTTGCCTCCTTTCTGGACCCTCTCCCCTTTTTGTATGCTTGTGTTGATGACCTTTCTTTAATTGAGTAATTGTTTTCTTTTACAGGGAGTTTAAGAGTGAGTGTTTATCATTAATTACTGTATTGTTGAGGTTCAGGTGTTATTTCTGTCTGAAACTTGTGTATTAAAATTAAGTATATTTTTGTGGTATTTTCTTTGTCCCCTTGAATTGACTTTGCACTCTTATTGAAATTGTATACTATTCCACCTTTTGTGGACTTAGTATGGTACTTAAGTGAATACTGTTTCAAAAGTTTAGTGTTTTTGTGTGGTGGTCAAGCCATCCATCACAAAATGGCGACCGTGACAGGATCTTTTTGTTCCTAAGTATTCACCGGTGTATGTGCAAAGTAAATTCTTGGGGTTGTTTTTCAGGCAGCATATTTTCACCTCCTCGTGTTTTTTTTTTTTTTTTGTAATTTAGTATTGTGTGAATAATAGTGGTCATAATGGTTAATGTACTAGACCTCCTTAGCGGAGAGGGGTGGCAAGAAAGGCTAGCAGAGTTGAATAGGGAAGATTTGGAAATTGTAGCAGAACATTTTGAATTGGAATATGATGTGTCAATAAGAAAGGGTGTATTGCTATTGCAAATTTATGAATGTGTTAAAACTATAAAGGCTGGTGGGGAACAAGTGAAACCTGATAAAGCACTGTTGTCTGTAGAAATTTTGGATAGGCAAATTGCTCTGAGGCAGATGGAGTTTGATATATAAAAGTTTAAGGCGGAGGAAAGAGAAAAGGAGAGGCAGCATGAGATTGCCATGAAAAACTCAGGTTCCTCTTCTTCCTCTCCCCCTTCCCCAAATAGGTCAGTAACGCCTGCTATTAATTTAGCGCAGGCACTTAAATTTGTGCCTAAATTTGAGGAAGACAATATTGCAGAGCTTTTTTGTATCATTTGAGAGGATTGCAGCAAGGTTGGAGTGGCACCAAGAGTATTGGACCACTCTTATACAAAGTAAATTGATTGGAAGAGCTCAGAGGGTGTATGTAACTCTGGAGGAGGATCTGTCATCAGATTATGAGTGTGTGAAGGCTATCGTCTTGAAGGCCTATGAGTTAGTCCCTGAAGCCTATAGGCAACGCTTCAGGAACTTGGAAAAAAGTAGGGAGCAAACTTTTATTGAATTTGCAAGATCGAAGGAACAATATGCTAGTGATTGGTTCAAGTCCAAGGAAGTGGTCAATTTTGAGAAATTGAAGGAGTTAATGTTGGTGGAGGAGTTCAAGAGGTGTGTTCCGGATAAACTGAAGGTTCACCTCGAAGAGTTAAAGCTAGAGACCATTCAGGAGGTAGCCATCGTTAGTGATGAGTATTATTTGTCTCATAAGAGTGAGTTAGGGGGAGTAACAAAAATTGTTAAGTCTGGATAGGGTAAAGTAGGTAGGAATAATAATTCTAACAATAATAATGATAATAATAATAATGCAGGGATGTTTAGTAGAAATAATTATAGAGGTAATGATCAGGGCAATGCCAATACTAATATTAATTTTTCTCCTAACAGGAATAATAGACCTAAGATATATAATCCCGAGAAATTGAAAACATTGACGTGCTTCTTTTGCAATAAGAAGGGGCACGTAAAGAGCAAGTGTTATGCATTTAGAAACTCACAAAATGCTAATGTTAGGCCAGTGATGGGTGTGGAAGAGAGAGAGAACCTACCCCAACAACATCTGCTGATCAATGACTACCTGGTTGTTTTGACAGATATTTGTCCTTCGGTAGTGTCTCTTTCGCCAATTCGTCCGAGAAAAGACGTGTGCGTATTTTGCGTGATACCGGTGCAGCTCAGTTTTTGATATTAAGGGAGGCATTACCTTGCAATTTTGTACCAAAAAGTGGGGAATTTGTGTTATTGGCTGGTTTTCCTGATACGGTAAAATCGTATGCCATGGAAAATTTTAATTTAATCTCCCCTTCCTTTGCAGGGAATTTGAAATTGGCCATTGTTGATAAATTTCCGGTTAAAAATGTTGATGTTGTGATAGGGAATGATGTTGCTCTGAAGAATAATACTTGTCCCATACTGATAAACCCTGATAGTGAAGTAGCAGCAGTTACTCGTTCTAGTGCTAAAGTTGTTGACGCTGCAGAGTCAACAATTGATCTAGATTTAAGTAGTTTAGAACGTAGTGATAGCGTAGTTGTAGATCTTGGGATTTTGAAGGACAAACTGAAATGGACTATTGAAGAGCTAATCAAAGCTCAGAAAAAGGATTTTCGGGATCTCCCTATTGAGTCAGGTGAGGTGACTGATATAACCGGTCCCAAATTTAAAATAATTAATAATATTTTATATAGGTTGACTAGGCCTATGGAGGCTGATAACTTTGATTATGAAATTTTGAAACAGATAATGGTTCCATTTGTTTACAGGAATGAGTTGATATCATTGGCGCATGAAAGTGGTTTGGCCGGACATTTTGGCATTCATAAGACTTCTGGCAAGTTGTTAATGAATTATTATTGGCCGAAGTTGAAGGCGGACGTAAAGAAGTTTGTCAATAGCTGTGATGTTTGTCAGAAGGTCGGTAAACCTAATCAGCTTATTCCAAAAGCGCCTCTATGTCCTATTTCAGTGGTTTCCGAACCTTTCACGGAGGTCATTATTGATATTGTTGGACCATTACCAAGGACTCGTAGTGGAAATGAATATATTTTGACTATCATGGATAGGATGTCTCGATATCCCGAGGCAATACCACTACGTACGATAAAAAGTGTTAAAATTGTAGATGTAGTAATTGACTTTTTTACCAGGTTTGGGATGCCTAAAATTATTCAATCGGATTGTGGTTCTAATTTTGTTAGCAGGTATTTCAGAGATAAAATGGCAGAGTTAAATATAAAACATGTGACCTCTTCTCCATATCATCCAGAAAGTCAGGAAGCTCTGGAGAGATTTCATCAAACCCTGAAATCGATGGTAAAGAAATATTGTTTGATTAATGGTTCTGAATGGGATAAGGAATTACCTTATTTGTTGTTCGCTTTTCGTTCTGTCCCAAGTCAGTCTTTAGGTTTTTCACCTTTCAGCCTTGTGTTTGGCCATTGTGTTCGAGGTCCTCTTGATGTTGTTCGAGAGTCCTGGGAGGGAGACGTCCCTGAGATCAATTTATTAGATTATGTGTCTAATCTAGGTGATAAGTTAACAAAGGCTTGGAAATTTGCAGGTGAAAATTTATTGTGTAGCCAAAAAAGAATGAAGTACTTTTTTGACAGAAGGTCTAAAGCACGTGACTTTGCGGTAGGCGACAAAGTTTTGGTTTTGTTACCCATTCCTGGAAATCCATTGAAAGCATCTTTTTCAGGTCTTTGGAAAATTCTGAAAAAAAAATTAGTGAAGTTAATTATTTAGTAGAGACTCCCGAGAGAAGGAAACCTTTTCAGCTTTGTCACATAAATATGTTGAAGGCTTATGTAGAACGGGAGAAAGTCACTCCCGTGGCAACCATAGGGAATGCTGTAGTTTCCGAGAACGATAAACTTTTTTCTTTTTCAGAGGGTGAAAGTATTGATAATAATTGTTTTAATGGAAGTGAATGGCGTTCAGATAATAAGAATTCTTTGAAACATTTTTCTGGTATGGTTTCTCATTTAAGTAATGAAGAACAAAAGTCTTTAAAGAAATTGGTATTTAATTATAATGAATTATTTTCGGATGTACCGGGAAGGACTAATGTCCTTGAACATGACGTGGACGTAGGTAGTGCCACTCCTGTGAAACGAGCGCCTTACAGGTTGAATCCCTTTAAAAATGAGGTTGTGGCGAAGGAAGTTGGTTATATGCTAAACCATGACCTAATTGAACCTAGTCAAAGTCCTTGGTCATCCCCTGTTGTATTGGTAAAGAAACCCGACGGTAATTTCAGGTTATGTTTTGATTACCGTAAATTGAATGAAGTGTCTAAGTCTGATTGTTACCCATTACCACAAATTGAGGATTGTATTGATCGTATGGGTAAGGCCAAGTACATTAGTAAATTCGATTTGCTGAAAGGTTATTGGCAGGTTCCTCTTTCGAAGCGGGCAAGGGCCCTGTCCGCTTTCGTAACACCCCAGGGACTGTTTCAATGTAAAGTGATGCCGTTTGGTATGAAGAACGCGGCTGCCACCTTTCAGAGGTTAATGAATACTTTAGTCTATGGTTTAGAGGGGTGTGTAGTGTATATTGATGATATTGTTATTTATAGTAATGATTGGGAAACTCATTTAAAACGTTTTAGGGCACTGTTTGAGGTTTTGAAGAAAGCAGGTTTAGTAATTAATTTAAAGAAAAGTGAATTCGCAAAGGCGAGGGTCGTATATTTGGGTCATGAAGTTGGTAATGGTAAAGTTGCTCCTAGGCAAGCAAATATCGAATGTATTGAAAAAATGTTAATCCCTAAGTGCAGG
>NC_090750.1:10100100-10110100 GCF_036898095.1 Palaemon carinicauda
GTTAGAGTTCTCTTGCTTAAGGGTACACTCAGGCACACTATTTTATCTTATTATTTTTTTTTTCCTTCACCTTGTTTTTTTGAAATGGTGTGTTGGGCAGGCTTAATAGAAGGGCCATGGATGCCTGGTGTTTTATCAAGAGGTTGTCTTTTCCTTTTCTGATTCTTTTTCTTCTCAAAACCCTCCTTACTGTCTTTCCTTTAGTTGAAGTGGCTATCTTGGAGGGTATTTAGCCTTGCATGGTGTATCAGCTCCTCCATGTTGACCAGTTTTTCTGACTTTTTACTATAGTCTATGGGTTTCATCAATCACTTTATTTATAATTCTGTACAAATAGTTTTTGTTATAATTCTTGTGAATCTAGTTTTTAAGTATGATGTCTCTTTTTCATTTCTATTAATTCTTATGCTGTCAGAAGACATTGAGCGAAATCCTGGACAAGTACGTACTAGATTTCGTCAATGTCGTCTTCCATATTGCAATATTCGTGGTCTTCATGCAGATATCCAAGTTGCGCCTATACAGTATGATATTCTTGTCCTAACCAGAGATTCTATGATGTATTGGCTTCCTGCCCCCCTGGCAGGGAAGTCCTGGTGGACAAGAGGAATATCTCGAAGTGATCATTGAAGAACTACTCACCTGGTGGAGAGATCATGCTGACGTCGGAGACAGATCAAAGGTTAATATTCAAGTTGGAATATTATCAAGCATAGGTGAGTATATAATATAAATACTTATATTAATCTTTAGATCAGACAGGAAAGGGGTAAATGAAACTATAACAATCGTACATTTCCTAATAAGGAATAGGAACGAAAGGAGACGCACAATGGAAATAAAATAGACATTTTATTTCTAAGATTGCAAGTCATTATAAAAGTAATTGTAATAATGATTATAGAATTTATTTACAATAATAATGAATAATGTACATAGAAAAATAAAAACAGTGATCTGGATTCTGAAAAAGAAATCTCGCTTTTCAGCAACACAAGTTCCCAGGGGAACGCCAGTCTTTTATAGTCCAAAAAACACTCCATGCTCATGAGCATGTGGCACACGTGTAAAATTTCTATGACATTTCACCTTGATAAAGAACAGTTTATTAGAAACACTAAGTGTTCATTAAATCACTATATATCACCATAGGGTCAACACAGGCACCCGTAGAGTTAGAGTCCCAAATAACTCACTGTTCTATGCAGATTTAAGCGGCAGGTTTCATTACACTACCTGCAGCTACCACGAGATGTTTCCCTTCGTACACCTGTTTTGCGTAGTGCTTGAAGAACACGCGCGATGATTTCCAGCCTGTAAAGCTCTTGAGGCTTTCGAAATCCATATTCTGAAAAGTTCAGAGAAGAGGCGACTTACCTAGGATCGTGACCTGCGGGTGTACTGTCAGGATCCGCTCTGCGAATAAAGTAGGTGATTTTCGCTCTTAATTGTTTCAGTGACAGGTCGCTACCCGAGGTTTCTCCTTTGAAGAGTTGACCTCCACCGAAGTCTGAAGTTCTTTGAAGATAGACCATAAGACTCTCCACTGGGCATAGAGAGACATCTTCCTTCAGGGGGGCAGATTCTCCAGGGGCCCCATCTCCTGGTGGGTAGTTCATTCCTTGCGAGAAACGTTGGGTCAGGGAAGAGGGTAAGTTGGATATGACCCTCTTTTCTTGGTAATGCCAGTATTTTACTGACTCGGGCTCCCGAGGCGAGAGCAAAAAGGAATATAACTTTTCGAGTCAGGTCTTTCAGAGGGCACGAATCATTGTCCAGGCTAGAAGCAAAATGGAGCACCTTGTCCAGGGACCAGGAGATAGGTTTTGGTGGAGGTGCTGGGTGTAGTCTAGCGCATACCTTATAGGAGTGGTCTAGTCAAGGCCGATTTACAAATGGAAATCGTATTGGCCGCTAGGCCTTGTCCATGAAGGTGAATGAAGAAGGACATGCAAAATCAATGGTGATCTCCGTAGGATTTTTCGCCTTGATGAAGGAGGCCCACTTCTCCCAGGAAGATTCGTACTGCCTTCTGGTAGACTCAGTTTTGTACTCCTCGAGGAAGTCTAAGCTTTTCTTCGAGATCCCAAACCTTTTCTTTACAGATAAGGAGAGAAAATCTTGAGATGAAGGTCGTTGACTTTCAGTGATGAAGCGAAGACAGTCGCCTTCTGTACTTGTTGAGAGAGGACTAAGCCCGGTACGGGGATCAGCGTGGGCTGCAGCTCCGGGACCAGGGGATACCAATTGCTCCAGGGCCACTTGGGAGCCACTAGGGCCGCTGTCCCTTTGAAGGTTCTCAGTTTGGATAGGACTTTCAGCAGAAGGTTGGGTGGAGGGACCAGGTAGATCTTGGACCATCTGTCCCCAACCAGGGACATGGCGTCCGCCGCTTCTGCCTTGGGGTCCTCGTACAGGGCCACATATCGAGGAAGTTGATTGTTGTCGCTCGTCGCGAAGAGATCGATCTGAAGTTCTGGGACTTTACGAGATATGAAGGAGAATGATCTTGAGTCAAGAGACCATTCCGATCTATTGGGCTTGTCCTTGATAGAGCGTCCGCTGTCACGTTGCGGAATCCTTATAGGTGAACTACAGACAGGTGCCATTTCTTCCTGTCTGCCAAACGGAATATAGGTAGAAGCACCTGATTTATCTGGGTCGATCTCGAGCCCTGACGATTGAGACATCTGTCTACCACCGAGTTGTCCAGAGTCAGACGGATGTAGATCGAGGGAGGAGGGGAGAGTTTCTTCAGGGTGAGAAGAACCGCCATGGCCTCCAAGATGTTGATGTGAAAACGTCTTGAATAGGGGAGACCTTCTTCCTTGAACCAGCTGGTGGTTGGAGTAACCTCCCCAACCCTCCAGTGAATCGTCCGTGTGGATGTTGATCGATGGAGGCAGGTGTTGAAGAGGGATGGGCCTTTTCAGGGCCTATGCTTCCGACCACGGCTTTAGAAAGCCGTCTCTTGAGGTCTCTTCGAGCGATGGATGCGAATCAACTCCAGACTCCCGTGGCATCCTTTAGCTGTGCGCGAAGCACTGGGTTTGTCACTGAGGCGAACTGTCGAGAGCCGAGAACTTGTTCCTGTTGGCGTCTTGAGATCCGTTTGGATTTTAGAAGCCATCTGACAAACCCTGCTATTTCCTTCCCTTTCTTCAGTGGAATAGAAAGGCGGTGTGACTGAAGGTCCCAATGGATTCCCAACCATTGGAACTTCTAAGCTGGAGTGAGGCGAGATTTCTCGGCATTTATCTTGAAACCCAGATGCTCTAAGAACTGGGTGACTCTGTTGCAGGCTCTCAGACAATCTTCGGGTGATGTCGACCAGACTAGCCAGTTGTCTAGGTAGGCCATCACTTGGACGCCCTGAAGACGTAGCTGTCGGACAATCGTGTCTGCCAGCTTGGTGAAGATTCGTGGAGCCACGTTGAGCCCGAAAGGCATGGCCCTGAAGGCGTAACTTTTCCTTTGGAGTCGAAATCCTGGGTAGGAGGAAGCGTAGTGATTCATTGGAATGTGCCAGTAGGCATCCACCAGGTCTATGGAGACCGTGTAGGCCCTGTAAGGCAGAAGGGCTCTTATTTGTTGCAGAATCAGCATCTTGAATTTGTTGTTCTCAATGAACTTGTTGAGAGGGGACAAGTCTAGAATGACTCTGAGTTTGTCTGAGTCTTTCTTGGGAACACAAAAGAGTCTCCCTTGGAACCTGGTTGACTTAACCCTCTTGATCACCTATTTGCTCAAGAGTTCCAGGACATATTCTTCCAGGAGGGGGGTTGACTGTTAGAAGAATTGCTGGAAGGATGGGGGTGGTTGATTCCAGCTCCAGCCCAGTCCATTCCTGATAATGCTGTGAGTCCAAGGATCGAAGGTCCAACGATCCTGGAATTGGCGGAGTCTTTCTACCACCGGAAGCACTTCATTGCTTCTGGTTTCCCGAGGGTTTGCCACCTCGGCCGCAAGCTCCCCTTCCTCCTCTACCTCTGGAGGGATGGCGAGAAGAATCTCTGCCGGAGCCTCTACCTCTTGGACGAAAGGTAGTGGAACGCTGCTCATAGGCAGGGGTGAAGACCGGTGACTGCGACACCACTGGTAGGGGGACCAGTTGAAAGGTCTGCTGTGGTTGTGCAACCACTTGGGGAGTAGCGGGAGCCGGAAACTGACGTCTTGGTTTACATTGCTGGGGCTTAGGTTTCGAAGATTTCCTCTTAGGTAGAGGGCCTCCGTCCTGAGAGGAGATCCTCTTTCGAGACATGCCCCACTTGTGGAGAAGGTTCCGATTCTCCATGGCAGCTTTGTCCACTATCTCTTTCACCAAGGTACAAGGGAAGAGATGTTTGACCAATATGTTGGAGGAAATCAGTCTCTGGGGTTTGGGTTTCACCGTTGCATTGGCGAACACGAATTCTCTACAGGCTCTGCAAGCCCTAGCGAAGCTGTAGAGATCCTTTGTCACAGTAGCAAGGTGTGACTTTGAAAGGACCATGTAAAAGTCCGGGACCCTGGTGTCCCAGGCCATGACTTCTAGCTGTACCTGATGTGACAGTGAAGCACCGAGTCTCTCCTTAGTATCTTGTTCCCGATGAAGGAGATGGTCGTTCAGTTTTGGGAGGTCCTCGTTGAAATGACGACTGGCTACATCAGGTTCGAGTTTCCCAACCGTAAAGGTAAGCTGGATGTCTTTCCAGTACCTGCCATCGGAGGAAAGAGTGAGAGAGAAGGGTCTGCACTCCTCCAGTGCAGGGCAAGGTTTCCCTTCCTCCACAGACTTCAAGACCGCTTGGAAGGCCTTTTCAACGAAGGGGAAGATAGCAGTAACTTGAGCAACAAAGGTTGGATGCTTTTTGCTCAGTGCTGGTATCTTGGAGTTGGTGAAACCCCGACTCTTCACTGTGTGAGCCAGCATAGCTTGGGCCTTTGCGAGATCGAACACGATCACTTCTTTAGGTTTGGTCTCTTCTTTTGAGGCTGGTTTGGACCAGAGTAGGACGTAACATTCCGGATAAGCTTCGAAGTTCGGGAAGAACTCCACTTCTTCCAGGAAAACAGAACCGATCTTTTCACTAATGAAAATTTTGCCTGTCGTAATTGGCATGTGCTCAGCGTATCTCCAAGGGTTAGATTCCGAGCATGAAGGGAGGTACTTAACCGAAATCCTTTTCGGTTGCTTGAAGCCTATGAGAGTAGTCCGGAACTGCTTCTGAAACTTTCTCAGTTTCTTTTCCATGAGGGCTTCTAGCATCTTGAAGACCTCTTGAGTGGCAGTTGGGAGTGGATCCGGGGTGGCGGAAATCGAGGGAATGGGTTCCTCGGGTACCACTGGGGTTACCGTGGGGGTTGGATCGGCCTCGTTCTCTGAGTCGTGATATTCCACACAGTTCTCCTCATAGTTGAGTTCCTCGCCCATGAGGGTTTTCTATCAGGACGACTTGGCTTGAGCCCAAAAATAGATTTTTCGCTTCGCTCAAAATCCGTTTTATAATATAAGTCACTCCTCTGAGCTCCTTATAAGTGGTTTTAAGTAGCCAATAATATTGAAACGTGATGCCATCCCTAGGGCCAGGGGATTGGCGGTGTATATTAGGACCGAGTACCCTGCTTCTCATAATTCCTGCTATCAATGTGGATGTCAAGAGATTCAGGTAATGAAAGTTTGTGGCAGGCATAATGACTTTTATTTGTGTTCTATTTGCCGGAATAGTATTTTTCCTTTTTTTTCTTTTTATAGAGACAGCAGATTTCTTAGCTCCAAAGTTATTTGTTATTTTGCGCAAGTTAGCAAGAAGAGGAGCTTTTAGCACTTGTTGGAGAATTGGCAATTTTGCTCCTCTATGTAAATGTGTTTGTGGTAGCTCAAGTCTCACTGATTACCGCCCAATTTCCATAACTCCCATATTATCTAAAGATTTTGAAAGTCTTCTGGCTAAAAGTCTTAATAGGTTTGCTGAATGAAATATTCTATTCCCTAGTTTGCAATTTGGTTTTTGTAAAGGCCTTGGAGGATGTGATGCCCTTCTTACAGAAATCCCTTGTTTGTGGTCAGGAAGTTCGTATGATTGGCCTTGATTGTAGTGCTGCCTTTGACCGTGTTAATCATGATGCTCCTGTTTTCAAACTCAAACAGTTGGGAGTGGGTGGGTCGTTCCTTAGCATTATTATTGATTTTTTAAGTAATAGATTATTATTATTATTATTACTATCCAAGCTACAACCCTAGTTGGAAAAGCAAGATGCTATAAGCCCAGGGGCTCCAACAGGGAAAAATAGCCCAGTGAGGAAAAGAAATAAGGAAATAAATAAATGAAGAGAACAAATTAACAATAAATCATTCTAAAAACAGTAACAACGTCAAAACATACATGTCATATATAAACTATTAACAGCATCAAAAACAAATATGTCATAAATAAACTATAAAAAGACTCATGTCCGCCTGGTCAACAAAAAAGCATTTGCTCCAACTTTGAACTTTTGAAGTTCTACTGATTCAACCACCCGATTAGGAAGATCATTCCACAACTTGGTAACAGCTGGAATAAAACTTCTAGAGTACTGCGTAGTATTGAGTCTCATGATGGAGAAGGCCTGGCTATTAGAATTAACTGCCTGCCTAGTATTACGGACAGGATAGAATTGTCCTGGGAGATCTGAATGTAAAGGATGGTCAGAGTTATGAAAAATCTTATGCAACATGCATAATGAACTAATTGAACGACGGTGCCAGAGATTAATATCTAGATCAGGAATAAGAAATTTAATAGACCGTAAGTTTCTGTCCAACAAATTAAGATGAGAATCAGCAGCTGAAGACCAAACAGGAGATCAATACTCAAAACAAGGTAGAATGAAAGAATTAAAACACTTCTTCAGAATAGATTGATCACCGAAAATCTTGAAAGACTTTCTCAATAAGCCTATTTTTTGTGCAATTGAAGAAGACACAGACCTTATATGTTTCTCAAAAGTAAATTTACTGTCGAGAATCACACCTAAAATTTTGAAAGAGTCATACATATTTAAAGAATCATTATCAATACTGAGATCCGGATGTTGAGGAGCCACCGTCCTTGACCTACTTACAATCATACTTTGAGTTTTGTTAGGATTCAACTTCATACCCCATAATTTGCACCATGCACTAATTCTAGCTAAATCTCTATTAAGGGATTCACCAACCCTAGATCTACATTTAGGGGATGGAATTGATGCAAGGAGAGTAGCATCATCTGCATATGCAACAAGCTTGTTTTCTAGGCCAAACCACATGTCATGTGTATATAGTATGAAAAGTAATGGGCCTAGAACACTACCCTGTGGAACACCGGATATCACATTCCTATAATCACTATGGTGCCCATCAACAACAACTCTTTGAGATCTATTACTTAAAAAATCAATAATAATGCTAAGAAACAACCCACCCACTCCCAACTGTTTCAGTTTGAAAACAAGGGCCTCATGATTAACACGGTCAAAGGCAGCACTAAAATCAAGGCCAATCATACGAACTTCCCGACCACAATCAAGGGATTTCTGTAGAGCATTGGAGATTGTAAGAAGGGCATCACATGCTCCAAGGCCTTTACGAAAACCAAATTGCAAACTAGGGAATAGATGATTACCTTCAGCAAACCTATTAAGACGTTTTGCCAGAAGACGTTCAAAAACTTTAGATAATATGGGAGTTATGGAAATTGGGCGGTAATCAGTGGGACTTGAGCTACCACAAACACATTTACATAGAGGAGTAACATTACAATTCTCCAACTAGTGCTAAAAGCTCCTCTTCTTGCTAACTTGCGCAAAATAACAGATAACTTTGGAGCTAAGAAATCTGCTGTCTTTATAAAAAACAAAGGAAAAATACCATTTGGGTCTACACCTCCATAAGCATCAAGGTCCATCAACAGAGCTTTAATCTCACGAGATCGAAAAGCTAAACTAGTTAGTTTAGCCTCAGGAAAACAGGAATGAGGAAGTTCAAGTTTTTCATTACTCTGTTTACTGTCAAAAACATCAGCCAAAAGGGTTGCCTTTTCCTTTGGACAGTGAGTGACTGAGCCATTTGGTTTAAGTAAAGGAGGAACTGTTGCATCTACACCAAAGAGTGCAGATTTAAGGGTAGACCACCATTTATGTTCCTGAGTTGTACCAGAAAGTGTTTCTTTTATGGTTAAATTGTACTCCTTTTCAGTTGAGGCATAAACTCTCTGAGCAAAAGCTCGAAGCTGAGTATAGTTGTTCCAGGTCAAATCTGATCTGTTCCCCTTCCAAAGATGATAGGCCTCCTGTTTCTCCAAATAAGCACGTCTACAATCATCATTGAACCACGGTTTGTCCTTCACTCGATACCTTAGCACACGAGAAGGGATACGCCTATCAATTATGTTGACTAGATTCTCATTCAAAGGGACAACAGGATCTACGCTATTATATAATTGTGACCAATTCAAGCACAAAAGATCATGTAAAATCCCATTCCAGTCTGCTTGGGATTTCATATAAATTTTACAAGAATATGATATATCAGGGACAGGCTGCTCAGTCTTCACTAATAATGAAATCAAGGCATGATCAGATGTCCCGACTGGAAAACCAACCTTACTAGTTATAACGCCAGGGGAGTCAGTGTATACGAGGTCCAAGCAATTACCAGACCTGTGAGTAGCTTCATTTATGATTTGCTCACAGCCTGATTCAGAGGCAAAGTCTAAAGCTCTTAAGCCATGGCGATCGGTAGGAGAGATAGAACTTAACCACTCCCTATGGTGAGCATTAAAATCACCAACAAAGACAAAAGAAGCCTTTCTATCATCTTCTTGTATCTTAGCCATAATGGTAAGAAGACAATCGAAGATAGAATCATCTATATCTGGATTCCGGTAGATCGAACACAAATGAAAGTTGTTATGCCTGCCACAAACTTTTATTACCTGAATCTCATGACATCCACATTGATAGCAGGACTTATGAGAAGCAGGGTACTCGGTCCTAATATACACCGCCATTCCCCTGGCCCTAGGGATGGCATCACGTTTCAACATTATTGGCTTCTTAAAACCAGTTATAAGGAGCTCAGATGAGTGCCTCATATTAGAAACCAAAGTTTCTGAGCACAAAAGAATATCATACTGTCTGGACGCAACTGTAAGGTCCTGGATATTTGCATGAAGACCACGAATATTGCAATACAGAAGACGACATTGACGAAATCTAGGATGTACTGGTCCCGGATTTCGCTCAATGTCTCCAGACAGCATAAGAATTAATAGAAATAAAAAAGAGACAGCATACTTAAAAACTAGATTAACAAGAATTATAACAAAAACAATACGTACAGAATTATAAACAAAGTGATTGATGATACCCATAGACTATAGTAAAAAGTCGGAAAAACTGGTCAACATGGAGGAGCCGATACACCATGCAAGGCTAAATACCCTCCAGGATAGCCACTTCAACTGAAGGGAGGACAGTAAGGATGGTTTTGAGAAGAAAAATAATCAGAAAAAGGAAAAGACAACCTGTTGATAAACCACCAGGCATCCATGGCCCTTCTATTAAGCCTGCCCAACACACCATTTCAAAAAAACAAGAGGAAGAAAAAAAAATAAGATAGAATAGTGTGCCTAAGTGTACCCTCAAGCAAGAGAACTCCAACCCAAGACAGTGGAAGACCATGGTACAGAGGCTATGGCACTACCCAAGACTAGAGAACAGTGGTTTAATTTTGGAGTGTCCTTCTCCTAGAAGAGCTGCTTACCACAGCTAAAGAGTCTCTTCTACCCTTACCAAGAGGAAAGTACACTGAACAAATTGCAGTACAGTAATTAACCCCTTGGGTGAAGATGTGTTAAGTATCTCATTGTTGTCAGATGTATGAGGAAAGACGAGAATATGTAAAGAATAGGCCAAACTATTCTGTGTAAGTGTAGGCAAAGAAAAAATAAGCCGTGAGCAGAGAGAGGGATCCAATGCATTACTGTCTGGCCAG
>NC_090750.1:10120100-10130100 GCF_036898095.1 Palaemon carinicauda
TTCTGCGAACATTCATTTTGCAGTTGACAGACGTTCCAGTACCAGACATCGGAATCAGGTGAACACTGGTCGTCTTAAGTGGGCGTTAAAAGCTATGTTTCATGGGACCCGTTGGCATTTGACGATGTTCTGGGTGGAAAACTTCCAGTATGATGTGAGGAGGTGGATGTAGGCATCCATGGGTATGCTGATATTGACAGCAAAGCTCAGAGTCGGGGAGGGGTTGGAGAGGCGTCGAGAAGTATGAATCCACGTTGACTAACCTTCGTTGAACTATATGGACTAGGAGGTGATAATGCGAGAGGATATCCACACCAAGGATTAGTGATGTGACATCTGTAATCAGAAACTTCCAATTATATTAAGTGCTACCAAACAATAATGTGAGGGTTTCATAGCTGTGGTTGGGTATCGTAGACCCATTGGCAGCTACCAGGCTGATGTCGGCAGATATAGACAGACTATATCATACCCTACAGAGTGGCCCTGGTAGAAGAAAACAGCAAGCGACTGTGTCTACCAAAAATCACACGCCCATACGTGCGTCATGTAAAAGGAAAAGATTAGTGACGGTGGAGGCTTCCGCCCCAAGCAATAGCCTACTTACAACTTTTTTGGACAATGATACCCATTCGCACAATTCTTTGGAGCAACTCTGAATTTCAGTGGCAGTACCATAATTGTGGCCAATGGGTGTTAGTAAGTGGCTGGAGGGATTCTTAGTTAGGGCGTTTTCAAGGGGTGGTATATGTGGGTAGTGACACCTTTGTCGCCACGCTGGCACGTTATGGGTAGTCTATGCCCTACTACATTCACAATGGCTTCGGTCAATATTAAATAGCTGTACACTTCACCATGATTTGAGGCATTAATGAAGGTCTGGAATGTAGAGAAGTGAAGGGCTTCAACTTTGGTCATCAGTCCTTCATGGATAAAAAATCAACATCAGGGATAGCAGCATATAAAGGTTTAGGTAGGCTGCATACAAAAAGGGCTAGAAGTAGATTCACTTCATAAGGAGAGCAGTCTGCAACAAGTTGCAGGCTAGCAATAATGGCTATTTCCTTGAGGGAGAGTGAAGCTTTTTGGTTCCCCAATGGTTGTTGAAAGAGCTAAAAAAGTTTCGTCATAAAGACGGCTGGTGATGGCAAATATTCCTCCAATGATTTGATGGCGTCATACATTATTGGCATGTCTCCTTGCTCGCACACCCAATTGGATATTTCCGGGAAAGTATACTTAGGGATGGCAATGAGTACGTAATCTTCTTTTGTGCTTCACTAAGTCATAACCTTAATGTCAAACTGGACTTTGGCAAACTGAAACAAGGTGGCTGCTATTCCACCGTGTTAGAAAAAGCAGTTTCAGGGATGTGGCGTTGATTTCAGAGTCAGTGTCAGAAGACAGTTTCATCAAAATAGTAAGCCACAGCAGTGTCGAGGAAGATAGGAGGTAGCTGGTCACTGCACTGGTCACCAATGTGCATGAGAACCATTAGAAGGTGATTGAGAGAGGACTCAAATATAACTAGCTATGTTTGGACTGAGCATGAGTATGTACACAAGCTGTCAGGAATGACATAACAAATCAAAAACAATGATGCAGGAAAATACAGGCATAAGCATGTCAACAGTGCGAAGAGAGAGTGGTGACAAAAATATATAAAAAAAGAAAACAGATACCGATAGAGCGTACAGTTTTGCGTATCAGTGTATATATATATATATATATATATATATATATATATATATATATATATATATATATATATATATATATATATCCAAATAAGCCATATATATTTTGATATATTAATGTCTGGATTCTCTTAACGACCTCGGGATCAGAGCCCCAGGCGAAATCTCACAAAGACAAGAGCTTGGCTCCGGCCGGGAATCGAACCCTGGTCGGCAAGCTTATATAGACAGTGACTAACCCATTCGGCCACGAAGGAAGATAAAAGTCAATGACAATTCTACTATACTTATACCTGTCGAATTCTGGTATTTTGTACTTAGAATTGAAATCAACCCATCTTCACCATCGTAGCTAATTGGTAGTTTGTTACTTGGCATTCAATTTATGATAAATTTTGCACATTTTTACGTGTTTATCATATTCAAATAAGCCATATATATTTTGATATATTAATGTCTGGATTCTCTTAACGACCTCGGGATCAGAGCCCCAGGCGAAATCTCACAAAGACAAGAGCTTGGCTCCGGCCGGGAATCGAACCCTGGTCGGCAAGCTTATATAGACAGTGACTAACCCATTCGGCCACGAAGGAAGATAAAAGTCAATGACAATTCTACTATACTTATACCTGTCGAATTCAGGTATTTTGTACTTAGAATTAAAATCAACCCATCTTCACCATCGTAGCTAATTGGTAGTTTGTTACTTGGCATGCAATTTATGATAAATTTTGCACATTTTTACGAAAATATATATAAAAAGAAAACAGATACCGATAGAGCGTACAGTTTTGCGTATCAGTGTGTGTGTGTGTATATATATATATATATATATATATATATATATATATATATATATATATATATATATATATATATATATATATATATATATATATATATATATATATATATCCGTGTGTGTGTGTGTTAGTTTGTGTACCATAGTCCCAATTTTAAAGTGGTACGTTTCCTCCTCAGTAACGACCCTTGACGTCTCAACATCAGTTATTATAGCAAATATTTCCACAACATATAATTATCTTCACAGATATTTATTGAGAATTTAGTGGTGGCTGACGAATGTGGGTTAATTAATGAAACCATATTCTTATATCTTGCCAGGCAAATTGGTGTAACTGGAAGAGAGAAGAGGAATAATTTATGAATGCCTCACAATTTACATAAAGCTGTACGAATCTTGTCCTAAGGACATATTGTCTTTGTATCAGCAAATGAATTATACCCAAGGTGTTACTATTTAAATTTTTTGTTTTGTTTATCTTTTCCACGAAAAAGTTAATTTTAATAAAACTGTATTTATTGTAAACCAAAGAAAATTTATTTTCCAGTTTTAGGATAATTTATGGACATTTTCTTTTATCTTGTTCTTAGTTGTATCTGTATATGATATCAAAGCCAAGTGTTTCTGAAAAAATCCATGACCTGCTTGAAAAAATAAAATCCCCTTTTTCTCTTATTTTTGGTCGGCATTCCTTATCGTTGTTCATTCATTTTTTCTTATAACATACCATTATTTTATTTTATTCAAAGTAAGACACGCTCACCCACACACACATACCACACACACACACACACACACACACACACACACACATATATATATATATATATATATATATATATATATATATATATATATATATATATATATATATATATATATATATACATACATATAAATATAGATATAGATATATATGAATATATATATGTATATATATATATATATATATATATATATATATATATATATATATATATATATATATATATATATATATATATATATATATATATATATAAATATCTATATCTATATATATGTATATATATATATATATATATATATATATATATATATATATATATATATATATATATATATATATATATATATATATATGTGTGTGTGTGTGTGTGTGTGTGTGTGTGTGTATCAGTCCTTTAGTGGACAGGACACTCGTGTCATTTCTGAAGATATTAGGTTTGGTTCTGGTCCAGGTAATATGAAGAATAGAGTTAGGGGGACTTGTTTTCAGTGTAATAAGCAGGGACATTTTCAGGCACAGTGTTATGCCAGAAGAAGGTACCTCCAAAGGAATAATGATAATCCTGTGTCACTAATATCTACTTTTAAACCTGTTATCAGTAATCCCATAGTTGAAAACTGTCTAGTATCAAGCACTAGTAATGGTTGTAGTAGTAGCAGTTGTCAGTCCTCTAGCAGAAAGGAGTCATGACTATTTCATATAAATATATTTTGCCTTGTAAATTAATATCTACTTCTAAAACTATTGGTGTGAAATTTTCCAGGGACACATGGTCAGCTCAGTCTCTGGTTTTGAAAGAATCTTTGAAAACTTTAGTTGAGTATACAGGAAATTTTGTTGTTCTAGGAGGGTTCCCGAACACCGTAGTTTCAGCTCCGTTAATGGAGGTCAGATTGTCTTTGCCTGGTTATGATAAAGTGACAGAATTAGTAGTTGTTGAGTCTCCCTATTCCTGGAATTGACGGCATTTTGGGTAACAATATGTTAAATACCCAAGGACAGCAGTTGTTCCCCATATTGTCTGTGCACACCTGTCCAGTTGAAGTAACAAACCGTGCAGCAGTAGAAGCTGCAAATTTAATCAATAATGACGATGATTTAATCTTAAGTAGTTTAGAAGTAGACGTAGAGAGGCAAGGGTCTTTAGATAGTAGTGGTAGTAGTGTGGTTAGCAGTGTTTTGAGACCTGATTGGGATAGGTCTTCATTTATTGAAGCTCAGAAAAGGGAATTTAATTTTAATTTAGGTGACACTGCAGGTTTGATTAAACCCAGGTTTTATATGATTAATGGTTTACTATACCGGACTAGTCATCCTTTTACATGGTATGAGCAAGACGTCTCCTATTGAATAAATTTTTGTCCCATCTCAATTCCATAGGTCTGTATTAAGTCTCGCACATGATTCTTTTTCTGGCCACTTCCGTGTATGTAAAACTTTTCGAAAGTTGGCAGAATGTTTCTGTGAAACAATTTATTAATGAATGTTAGGTTTGTCAAGTAATGGGGAAACCTAACCAAATTATTCCTAAAGCCCCCTTAAAACCAATTCCTATAATAGGTAAGCCTTTTTTAGAATTAGTTATTGATGTGGTTAGGCCTTTGCCTAAAACTAGGCCTGGATTTACCCATCTCTTGACAATTATGGATAAGAGCATCTCAATTCCCTGAGGCCTTCCCAATGAGATGGATAATCTCTAATGTTGTATTTGACAAACTAATTGAGTTCTTTTCCAGTTAGGGTCTCCCTTGTACTATTCAAACTGACTCTCGCACAAATTTTACTAGTAAAGTATTTAAAGTTAAGTGAGCTGAACTGGACATTAAGCACAAGACCAGTGTACCATATCATCCGGAGAGTCAGTGGGGTGGTGGAAAGGTTCCACCAGACCCTTAAATCTATTTTGAAAAAGTATTGTTATGAACAAGGGGAGGAATGGGATAAAGATCTTCCCTTTGCACTCTTTGCTCTAAGAAATCACCCAAATTCTTCAACTGGTGTAGCTTATTTCGAACTGGTGTTTGGACACAAAGTATGTGGGTCTTTGGAGATTTTTCATGAGATGCTTGAGACTGATCGAGGAGGGGATGCTAACCTAAGAGACTTTGTGTAGGACTTGAGAAAAAAAATTATCTAGAGCCGGGAAATTTGCCAGTGAAAATTTGGCTAGTTCTCCGGCTGTTATGAAATTAAATTAAAGCATGGTCGTTTGAGCCTGGAGAATTAGTTTTAATTTTAAGTACTTACTGTAGTAGTTTCCTTGAACCAAGATTTAAGGGACCCTGGAAGGCGTTGAGGAAGTTGTCTGAGGTGAATTATGAAATAGAGGCTCCTCGGACCAAACGGAAGTGCAGGATATTCCATATAAATAGGTTAAAACTCTATACTTCTTATAGATATGATCCTCAGGCTATTGTTTATGAGCCTGTGGTTGAGGTTATGGATTTACCTTCAGAGGATTTAGAGGATTTGATTTGTCAGGTGTCTTCTAATGCTCTTTTTGATAATATTCAAAATTTAGAAGTTTTGAAGGAAGGGCTGGAGCATCTAGAGATTATTCAAAGGAGGGATGGAATTAATTTAATTTCTTCTTTTCCAGATTTATTTCAGAATTCTCCAGGTCGAACTAAATTTCTTGAGCATGATGTAGATTTGGGTAATGCTTCTCCTGTAAAACAGTCCTTATCAGCTGAATCTCATTAAGAGGGATATAGTTGATAAAGAGATTAAATATATGCTGGAACACGATCTCGTCCAACCTTCTGTTAGTCCATGAAGCTCTCCGATAGTCCTTGTTGAGAAGTCCGACGGAAAGTTCCGTATGTGTTTAGACTACCGTAAGGTTAACACACACACTAAGAATGACTCTTTTCCTTTGCCTCAGATAGATCATATAGGGGCTGCTAAGTTTATAACGAAATTGTATTTATTGAAAGGGTATTGGCATGTTCCCCTGTCTGATAGAGCAAGAGAGATTTCTGCATATGTAACTCACTTCGGGCTTCACAACTGTAAAATAATGCCGTTTGGGATGAAAAAGGCCGCGTGTAATTTCTAGAGGCTTATGAATAGGGTCATTTGTGATTTAAAAGTAACTGAAATTTATATTGATGACTTGGTTGTATATAGTGATGATTGGAGTATGCATATGTTGAGATTGCGTAAGGTATTTGAGGCCCTTAAGTCTGCTGGTTTTGTTATTAATTTAACAAAATGCGAATTAGGTAAGGCAAATGTTTGTTATTTGGGTCACAAGGCTGGTTTGGGTCAGGTGACACGTAAACAAACCAGCCTTGCGGCTAAAGTAATTTTAAAAAGGCTGTGAGATGTTAGAGGAGTTCGGCGAGTGCTGGGCATGACTGGTTATTATCGCAGATTCGTATGAAATTTCTCGGACATTGCTCAGCCACCTACCAAGTTGTTAGAGAAAGGGCAGAAGTTTATGTGGTCTTCTCAGTGTGAGGAAGCATTTAATAATCTCAAGATGGTAATAGTATCTAATCCAATATTGACTTCTACTAATTTCTAGAGACCTTTTATTATTGCAGTGGATGCCAGTGACATAGGTATTGGGGGTGTCCTTTTTCAAAGGAACGAGGTAGGAGAGGTTCATCCTATATCATATTATAGCCGAAAGCTACTGGCTTCCAAAAGAAAATATTCCACCATTGAAAAGGAGGCCCTATCCTTGGTGCGTACTCTTGTGCATTTTAAGACTTATGTGACAAATTTTTCTTATACCATAGAAATATGGACAGACCACAACCCACTGGTTTTCATCGAGCGCATGAAAGGCGCCAACCATAGAATTTTACGTTGGGCTCTGCAATTGCAAGAATTCTCGTTTGTGATTAAACATTTTAAGGGATCAGAGAATCTAATCCCCGATGCCCTTTCAAGGATGTTGATTTGATAAAATTCCCGGTGCCCTTTCAGGGATGTAGATTTGATCATGACTTGGCTCCCCCTCCCCTCGCCCTTTTCGTCTCTTCAATTGGTTTGTGTTAATCTTAGAGATGTGAGGATAAGTATGAGTGTGTTTCTCTTGGAGTTTGGTTTGTTAGTTGTTAGGTTTTCTTAGAGAGGTATTTGATAATTTGTCTGTTTTCTTTTGAACCAAAGAAAAACCTGCAGTAACCAAAGTGCGGGCGTTCATTATTGTGGTAGTGTCTGTTATATATAAACTCAAAGTTATTGGCTGAATTTGAGACAGTCAGTGTCTGCTGGTTACTATTTTGTGCTAATTTGACCTTATGGTTCATTTTGATTTATGTTTTCTCTGTTGTTTAGGCTGTTAAGTTTCCTTTGTGTGACAATTCAGTTATTGATATTCGTTTGTTGTAGTGTTGTTAATGAGAATTCTTATTTCAGGTTTCACCCTGAGACCTTGCTTTGTCTTGAGAGTGATGTGTTAATCCTTTTCTCTTTACCGGTTTCATGTTTTGTATATAAAAAAAAAAATTCTATTGGAATAATTTTTTTTTTGTTTCTGGGGAGGAAGGTATTAGAAAGTCTAGATCAGCCTTGTTTTTCTAGGTTTAATTACTATTTTTTAAGAATCTTTTTGTGGTAGAATAGCCTTTGTTTTGTATGAGCATTTATTTTATCTTTGAAATTTAAGTGTCCGTTGTCTGGTATTTTAGGTGCTTACTGTAAAGTGCTTAATCTAACAATTATCAGAGTGGTTAGGTGACTCTTCCCCGGTTGTTTAAGTTATCGAACTATCGTTTTAACATTTTTTTTTATATATATAAGTGTTTATGAACGCGACTTGATGTCTGGACGTTGGTGCTGGGACAGAGTTCAGTTTGGGCTTGAGCACTCCCCTGATATCATACCTTGAGCAGCATACTGATTTGGACTTTGGGTGATGATTGTTTGGCAGTTTATTTGGACGATTCTTTGGATTACGCTTTTGATCCTCGCCTTGATCTGTTGTCTGCAGGTGCTCTTGTCATCTGCGACTTGAGCCAGTTTTGCTTTTCCCTGACGAGGAGGAATTCCCAGGGAATTGGTACACTTTCGTCTCTAATCAGCTGCTGTGGTTTTGGGAGCTTACAAGCTCTCGAGGTTGCCTGTAGGAAGGCTGACGCCAGGTAAGACAGAGAGTGACTGATTTTCGTTTGGGTTTGCTTCCCCTTAGTGGTTATGCTCTGGCGTTTAGGACATGCCCTGATACCTGTTATGGCAAGTGAATGACGACCCTAGTTTTGTTTCTCCTCTGATACATCCACTGAAGTGAAAAAAACTATACATACTTTGTATTATTTAATATTGTATATGTATGTATGTATGTATTTATGTATGTATAATATATATTGTCATATTTGCGTCGTGACTACATAATGTCTTCCAGTAGGTCTATTATATTTTGTGTGCTTAGTTTTGTGTTGATAGATAGGATTTATAATGGTTTTCTTGTTTTATTTACTCTTTCTTCCTTCTTTCTTGGAATTAGTATTAGGGTAATTTTTGGTCTGTCAAGAAAAATTGTTGGATTCAAATAAGTTTATAACTGATATTTCTCCGTCTCTGTTAGGACTTAGCTTCTTAGTTTTAGGGAATCCAGTGTGATTCAAAGGACTAGTATTTTTTTTTTTCATTGTTATTAAACTACGATATTTGTCATTTTAACAAGGTTGATCTAAATTTTGTAATTAAGTATTATATATTGCTAAATTTTTCTTGAGTGTTTGTTTCCGGTGACCTTTAGCTCTGAGTTACATTTATTACTGACAACAATTATAATAAGAACATTCATAACAACCCCAATGGTTGTAACAATACATATATATATATATATATATATATATATATATATATATATATATATATATATATATATATATATTTTTATATATTTTTATATATTTTTATATATTTTTATATATATATATATATATATATATATATATATATATATATATATATATATATATATATATATATATATATATATATATATATATATATATATATATATATTTACATATCTTAGGTTATGTCTACTCGAAAAAATATCTCTTACTCTGCGGACATTGCCACCAATGTTTGCAATTTCCATTTACTGAAAGATATAAGGTAACATATAGGACACAGTGCCATATTTTTCGTAACTAGGCTTTTTGCCGAGGAAGCATTGTAGTAATACATTTTGATATATGTTTACACGTGCTTTAGAGACAAGAATTCTATTGATATTTCCTCGAGTCCAAGTCCTCCTAGAGGACAAAGCGTCAGAAAGTTATGCATTCCAGATTTTTTTTTTTTATGCTATTCAACTATAAACAAATAAAAGACGTCTTGTGTCGTTCAGTGTTTAGAATAAAAGTCCTTTTAAAATAAACTTCAGGCATAATTCACAATTTTATTAAATGACATACTTTTGTTTTCCTAGAAAATTATTTTAGTTTTCATGCAAAATGTAATGTAAATTTCCGGCCTAACATTGTCTTTGATAATCGTATGACACATGATAGTCTTTGATGTATATTTTTTTCTATTTTTGTTTTTATTATTTCATAAATTTGCTTCTAAATTTCATGAATTTACTACAGTTTTCATGTCAAATTAAATAAAAATTTCCAGAAGAATTACCTTCAAATGAAATGAAATTTCGGATATTTTAGCCAGAAAATGTCTGCTAATTCTGTGAAGATATACATATTTCTCTTTCATATCAAAGACTGATGAAAGAATACATTGCAAAAAAAATATGAACCTTGGGAT
>NC_090750.1:10135100-10157600 GCF_036898095.1 Palaemon carinicauda
CGTGGATGCCTTTAAACCGTATATTTATGAAAGTATATTAGCAGCTTTGGATAGGAGCGAGCAGATCCCGGTCAAGATATTACGCGACACAGGATATAATCATAACAACTTTTATTTATGTTCAATTTCCGGAATCCAGACATGGATGATTCTATCTTCGATTGTCTTCTTACCATTATGGCTAAGATACAAGAAGATGATAGAAAGGCTTCTCTTGTCTTTGCTGGTGATTTTAATGCTCACCATAGGGAGTAGTTCAGTTCTATCTCTCCTACCGATCGCCTTGGCTTAAGAGCTTTAGACTTTGCCTCTGAATCAGGCTGTGAGCAAATCATAAATGAAGCTACTCACAGGTCTGGTAATTGCTTGGACCTCGTATACACTGACTCCCCTGGCGTTATAACTAGTAAGGTTGGTTCTCCAGTCGGGACATCTGATCATGTCTTGATTTCATTATTAGTGAAGACTGAGTAGCCTGTCCCTGATATATCATATTCTTGTAAAATTTATATGAAATCCCAAGCAGACTGGAATGGGATTTTACATGATCTTTTGTGCTTGAATTGGTCACAATTATATAATAGTGTAGATCCTGTTGTCCTTTGAATGAGAATCTAGTCAAAACAATTGATAGGCGTATCCCTTCTCGCGTGCTAAGGTACCGAGTGAAGGACAAACCGTGGTTCAATGATGATTGTAGACGTGCTTTTTTGGAGAAGCAGGAGGCCTATCAACTTTGGAAGGGTAACAGATCAGATTTGACCTTGAACAACTATACTCAGCTTCGAGCTTTTGCTCAGAGAGTTTATGCCTCAACTGAAAAGGAATACAATTTAACCATAAAAGAAACCCTTTCTGGTACAACTCAGGAACATAAATGGTGGTCTACCCTTAAATCTGCACTCTTTGGTGTAGATGCAACAGTTCCTCCTTTACTCAAACCAGATGGCTCAGCTTTTAGCACTAGTTGGAGAATTGGTAATGTTACTCCTCTATGTAAATGTGTTTGATGTAGCTCAAGTCCCACTGATTACCGCCCAATTTCCATAACTCCCTTATTATCTAAAGTTTTTGAACGTCTTCTGGCAAATCGTCTTAATAGGTTTGCTGAAGGTAATCATCTACTCCCTAGTTTGCAATTTGGTTTTCGTAAAGGCCTTGGAGCATGTGATGCCCTTCTTACAATCTCCAATGCTGTACAGAAATCCCTTGATTGTGGTCGGGAAGTTCGTATGATTGGCCTTGATTTTAGTGCTGCCTTTGACTGTGTTAATCATGAGGCCCTTGTTTTCCAACTAAAACAGTTGGGAGTGAGTGGGTCGTTTCTTAGCATTATTATTGATTTTTTAAGTAATAGATCTCAGAGAGTGGTTGTTGATGGGCACCATAGTGATTATATGAAAGTGATATCCGGTGTTCCACAGGGTAGTGTTCTTGGCCCATTACTTTTCATACTATATACACATGCCATGTGGTTTGGCCTTGAAAAAAAGCTTGTTGCATATGCAGATGATGCTACTCTCTTTGCATCAATTCCATCTCCTGAATGTAGATCTAGGGTTGGTGAATCCCTTAATAGAGATTTAGCTAGAATTAGTGCATGGTGCAAATTATGGGGTATGAAGTTGAATCCTAACAAAACCCAAAGTATGATTGTAAGTAGGTCAAGGACGGTGGCTCCTCAACATCTGGATCTCAGTATTGATAATATTTCTTTAAATATGTATGACTTTCAAAATTTTAGATGTGATTCTCGACAGTAAATTTACTTTTAAGAAACATATAAGGTCTGTGTCTTCTTCAATTGCACAAAAAATAGGTTTATTGAGAAAGTCTTTCAAGATTTTTGGTGATCAATCTATTCTGAAGAAGTGTTTTAATTCTTTCATTCTACCTTGTTTTGAGTATTGTTGTCTTGTCTGGTGTTCAGCTGCTGATTCTCTTCTTAATTTTTTGGACATAAACCTACGGTCTGTTAAATTTCTTATTCCTGATCAAGATATTAATCTCTGGCACCGTCGTTCACTTAGTTCATTATGCATGTTGCATAAGATTTTTCATAAAGCTGACCATCCTTTACATTCAGATCTCCCTGGACAATTCTATCCTGTTCGTAATACTAGGCAGGCAGTTAATTCTAATAGCCAGGCCTTCTCCATCACGAGGCTCAATACTATGCAGTACTCTAGAAGTTTTATTCCAGCTGTGACCAATTTGTGGAATGATCTTACTAATCGGGTTGTTGAATCAGTAGAACTTCAAAAGTTCAATGTTGGAGCAAATGCTTTTTTGTTGACCAGTCTTTTTATAGTTTATTTATGACCTATTTGTTTTTGATGTTATTAATAGTTTATATATGACATGTCTGTTTTGACGTTATTACTGTTTTTAGAATGATTTATTGTTAATTTGTTCTCTTCATTTATTTATTTCCTTATTTCTTTTCCTCACTGGGCTATTTATCCCTGTTGGAGCCCCTGGGCTTATAGCATCTTGCTTTTCCAACTAGGGTTGTAGCTTGGATAGTAATAATAATAATAATAATAATAATAGTATGGTGACACTAGGCGTACACCCAATGGTCGTACAGTTTGGCACAGCATATTCGGTCATTTTGAACGAGATAGGAGGTGAAAACGTTACTCCTATTTGCTGTCTGAAACTGTCATGTGAGTAGGTGACAAATTCTTTTGATTTTTAGGTAAATGATTCATTGGCTGTCATAGGAGTAAAAGGCCTACTGGGAAAGGAAGTAGCTGGAAAACTTTTTTGACTTTTTCTATTGTAACGGAGAAACCGCTAAAGTATAGATCTACGACTGAACTCAAGAAGGACTAAATGCGACTGTTTCCTATTTGTGTGACGACTAGAAGTATGAAAAAGAAAGTTACTGCAGAAGACAGAGAAACCGAAGGAACTATGATTTTGGATGATTTGTTTCCATATAAGAGGTTTCCAATGATTGTACGCAAGAGGAGAGTTCCAGAGAAAGCCCGAGAGAAAAGGAGCAACAGATGTAAGAACAGGAAGACAAGGAAGCAATGGACTTTGAAGAAATAGAAAACTTAACATTACAAATATATCATGTTAGTTTGAAAAGGATGATAGGATTGCTACAGAAGAATGCGACGATAATTTAATTAATGTACCCTGTGGTGGATGAAACGAAAATGAGCAATCTCCCACCTGATATTACTTCAAGGATGGATTGCTTATGAGGATGCATAGACCCGACGACATCCATGGGATTGCCAAATTGGACATATATAATCAGATATTGATTGCCGCAACGCTGAGAAGACCAATGATCACCGTAGCACATTACATGGGACACATGAGAATAAGAAAGACGACAGAAAAGATTATGAGACACTTTTTTATGGCCAGGCATGCATAAGGATGTGAGTCAGTTTTACCGTGAATATTACGATTATCAGATGGTTGTAAATCCAGACAAGTAAATCAAGAAGGTTCCCTTACACACGATTGAAACACGAGATCCCTTCAGCAAGGTGATGATCGACAAAAATGGGCCATTACTGAGAATGAAGAAAGGAACATCAGTCCTAAAGTAATTGCCAAGAAATTTTCTAGACTTTTTTTTACCAAGTTTGGTATTCCGGAAAACGTTCGGAGTGACCAAGGAACAAATTTCCCGACAAATTGTCCCTGGTGGTAATGAAACTGTTGGATGTTAGACGACAACTGTCTACTGCCTTACACCTGGAGACCTAATGTGCAATAGAGAGATTTCATCACACTCTAAATAGTATGTTAACAAAATACTGCAACGGAACGGGAAATGAATGGACCCCGGACTATCTTTGATGTTATTTGAGGTACGTAATGCTTACAGAGAAAGTATGGGATGTAGCCCGAATAACTTGGTGATTGATTAGAAGCACGAGGATTAAGATATTGGCAAAAAAAATGGAAAGATCGGGAGGTAATGGATATAGACTATATAATAAGCTTGATGGAAAGGATCGTAGAAATAAGAAAGTTTTCTCTTGAAAACCTGAAAACGAACCAACAAAAAATAAATAGAAGGTTTGATATGAAAAGTAAGAAAAGACAGTTTGCAGTTAGACAATAGGTGTTGGTTTTCTTACCGATAAGGAGATTCCCACTCACCAACAACTTCCTAGGACCATTCCGAGTTTTGGAGAAGATCAGTGACCTGATCTACGTTATTGTAACACTAAGAAGAAGGAAAAGTCAAAGGAAGGTACATGCTAACTTATTGATAGCATACTTAAGCAAAAAAGAGACCGACGCTTCTGAGGTGTGTATGGCGCAAAATATTCCATCCATGGAAGAAGACAACGGATATGAGGTAGGGGCTGTAAGTAATGTGATCAATTACTCCAACTTAGAATAGAATTCAACTCACTTTAATAAGGAGCAGCAAGAGGAATTAAGACAGTGGATTAAAATTTTCACTGAACTTGTATGAGAGTTCCCAAAATGAACCTACTTAAGTACGCATGAGATACACCTTAAGACCACGGAAAGACCATTCAAACAACCCGCTTATCGAATGTCACAGTATCACCAAGAATTCATGAAAAAAGAAGTGGAGTATTTGTTGCAGATTGCCCCAAGGGAAAGTTTGTATCGACCAGCCAATGCCAGGAATCCTTCGAAAAGATAAATACTATATAAACCTCGAAACTAATAATGTAGGCATCATAATTCAACAAGAGAATCCTTGTCCAAGAGGATGCATTGGACAATTGATTTTGGGGTATCCAATTGCAAGAAGGCAAGGAAGGATTTCTTCACCCTGTCTGTTTTATTCCATCGAATCTGAAGAAACATCAACAGGACTACTAGGCAGTTGAAAAGGAACTTCTAGCGCTAATCACAGTGATAGGGAAGTTTGAAATTTATGTAAATAGCCCACAGAATGAAGAAATTACGGTTCTCTCAGATCACAATCCTTCAACTTTTATTTAGTAAAATAAAGAATAATAATCAAAGCTTAGCTATATGGTCTTTATGTTTAAATTCATATTGTATTTATGTAAAGCATATATACGGTAAAGAGAACTTGGTCGCATATTATTTATTTTGGGCTGAATTGGTAAGTTCAGGCACGGAACAAATAATATTTTCAGGGGGAGCTGTTTTACGAAGCTGGGCTACATGAGAGTGCATTAATTTATTCACATATTTCCTTTCTCTATTTAAGAAATGTATAGACTGGTAGTAAGGTAGGTTCCACTCATTTATGATTAGGAAAATGTATGTATATTACATAATAATGTCATAATTTATTTACTTTTATTCTTAGTTCAATTTGTTCTATGTAAATTTACGGTATTTTATCAAATTAAATTTAAATTTTTATTTCAAGAAGTTTTGTTACAAAGTGTTACGTAAAGTTTTTTAAAAGATGTTTATCAAACAAACGAGGTATAAATGCTAGGGATTTTATTTTGTTTCTACGTTGGTCAAAGTTGCAAGAATGTTTTTAGACTAAAGTTATTCATTTTGTTTATGTTACGGGAGGAGGTGCGTGGACTTAGCTTGAAAGTTGCCTCGTCAGGTGATGACAGATCCCTACTTCAAACTGCTAAGTTGGCAACCTGACCTCTTGAGAGACCCTCCCGGAACAAGCACACAGGCTTCATGAATGATTAGTTGGAAAATTCCAGAATCTATTACGATGATATATAAGGGCTTGGCATTACATAAGAGGCCTGAGAGATCCAGCCTGACCTTCCACAAAAGCCTCTCACCAGCATGTATCCAGCTACTATGTATTTCCTTTCAAACGTGAATAATGTTTTTCTGAAACGTGTAGTGTATAGTGTTCGTTAAAACCTTTGGCAATTCTGATTTTAAAAGAAGTGAAATGTGTTTGTGAGTACTGTTGATATTGTAAAATCTGTCAATTTTTCTGTGCCTGGTCCTGTATGATTTGGTTGAAAAGTGAAGTGTGTTAATTTTCGCTTAACTGTTCAGTAACCTTGTGTGAGCCCAAAGGATGTATGAATAGCAGTTGATTATCTGTAAATGTAATTATAATTTAATTTTTAGTATTTAACTGTCATTTTTTTTTCATTCATTGTCAAAACCTGATATTTTATCAATTAATTTCTTGTGAAAAAAGTTATTGCATAAATCCTGAAATGTCATTTTGTCATAAGTCTAAGGCTCGTTCAAAACTAAATAGCGTGTGATTTACTTTTGAAATTACCATTAAATTGCTATTTTTAGAGAATATATATATATATATATATATATATATATATATATATATATATATATATATATATATATATATATATATATATATATATATATATATATATATATTTATATATATATATATATATATATATATATATATATATATATACGTATATATATATATATATATATATATATATATATATATATATATATATATATATATATATATATATATATATATATATATATATTTATATATATATATATATATATATATATATATATATATATATATATATATATATATATATTTATATTTATATTTATATTTATATTTATATATATATATATATATATATATATATATATATATATATATATATATATATATATATATATATATATATATATATGTGTGTGTGTGTGTGTGTATATATATATATATATATATATATATATATATATATATATATATATATATATATATATATATATATATATATATATATATATATTAAAGTGTGAATTAATTCAATTATTAATAATTAATCCAGACACTTCCTCATATCCCTGACTTTGAACCAAAGTAAGAGGTTGGTTTTAGAATTTTTCAGGTTAAAATTAAAGCAGTCACCCACTTTTGTTGTGACTGTAACATAAATAGGTCCCTAGATATTTAGTATTCCTATATATTAACGTCTCGGAGGTGCGTATTATTTTCAGTTTAGATGTGTTTTCTTGGGAATCAGATTTTGTAATTTATAGCTGGTGAGTTTGGGAGCTCGGGAATTTACGTATTTTGGTAGTCGTAATACATACTTTTTGGTTCCCGGACACTGGGATCGAGCGAGTCTGTGTTAAACATTAGTGATAGCAGGGTCCTATTTTGGATTGAAGTTTTTACCACCTCAGGGTTGAGAGGATTCCGTTCATTGTTAGGATATATTTCTATAGGAGAGCTGTAATTTTTGTGTATGTTACAAGATAGTGCAATTGAATATAAAGGAGATTTTGGAAAACCCAATTGTTGGAATCTAAGGTAACTAAAGCTCGGTGGCTGGCTATTTAAATGGCAGGTAGTGGTCTTGCAACTGGTGGGATGATTAAATCCCAAATCAAGCGTTGAGCCTAGGAAGAGTTGATAAATTCAGGAAAGTTGCCGAAAGAAGATATTGCAGCAACTCGTGACCTTTTGGTGAAGGCTGAAGCAGAATTCTTAGAGAAGCAAGTATCAGCTGACCCAGAAACTGAAGGAACAAAAGAAGAAAAAAAATGTACAGGCTGCTATCAGACGAATTGCAGTGGAAGAGAATTAGATTAAATTGAAGATGATGGCAGAACGGAAGGAACCGGAAGAAAGAGAGAGAAAGAGAGAGAAGAAGCAAGGGAAATTGCAATTCTTTCAAGAGAAAAAAGCAGGAGTAATTGCACGACATGCAAGGGAATTGAAACTGTTGAATGATTGTACAAGATTGTCGTCAATTCAGATAAGTGTGACCACTGCTATGCACAATCCCTTATTTTGATACGGCTAAGGCACAGAGGTTGATCCAGAAATTCACATAAGACGCTCCTAATCAGTTCTTCGGTCATTTTGAAACGGTCCTGTCGACGATGGAATGACCAAAAGATATATGGCCGTTGTTATTACAGATTGTCCTTATTGGAAAAGGAAATAGTGCATAGCTTGCCTTGTCTCTGGATCAGAGGAAACAAGTATCATGGTATTGAGAGGAGTATGCTACAAGTGTATCAGAAGACCCCTGAATATTATAATTAAAGATTCCGAGATTTGCAGAAGAACGAGAAAATTACATTCCTGGATTACACTCATATAGTGCTACGATGTTTTAAGAGAGGGATAGAGGATGCCAAGGCGAGAGAGAAGGCTGATTGAGAAGAACTAATAGTGCTGGAAATATGTATATGAGAAATTCCTGAACATATTCGAATATACTTGAGAGAGAGAGAGATGAAAAAACTTGATAGAACCAATTCACTGTGTAAATATTATAATATTATCACCTGTAAACACCTGTTGGGTATAAAGTTTCAACTGTTGTTCCAATGAAGTGTCAAGTATTAACCAAATCAATAAAACTCATTCAGTTATAACAATGGGAACAAGCTCAATCGTTACAGCAGAAGGACCATACGGACTATTCCAAAGCAGATGTGATAGTACCACAGCAACAACCGTCAAATCACCTTCCTTCAGGGGTTGTGAAATGCATGCAGAAGAATAAATTCGACTGTTATAAGTCTGGCAAAAAAGGCCATATCAGTAAGAATTGTTGGTCGAACCAACCGAAAGCAGTCGTCCAAGTGGTAAAGGGTAATTCATCTTCACAAAATATTAAGATGAAGAGTCAAACGATAAAGTTCAACGAGGGAAAAAAAACAGCTAACGTTTACACGGTGAACAGAACAACCCCAAACAACGTGGATGTCTTTAAACCACATATTTATGAAGTTATGTTAGCTACTTAGGATGGGAGCGATCAGATCCTTGTTAAGATATTAGGTTAAGCAACACAGGTTGCAATCATAGTTTGGTGAGGTTATGCGTACACCAGTTGGTGGAACAGTCTCGCACAGGATATTGTGTAATTTTGATCAGAATAGGAGGTGAGGAAGTTACTCCTATTAGCTATTTAAAACTGTCCTGCGAGTTGGTGACAGGTCATTATATATATATATATATATATATATATATATATATATATATATATATATATATATATATATATATATATATATATATATACATATATATATATATATATATATATATATATATATATATATATATATATATATATATATATATATATATATATATATATATATATATATATGTGTGTGTGTGTGTGTGTGTGTGTTTGTGTGTGTGTGTGTGTATTTGTGCATGTGTTGGCAACTCTCCTATTCCATAGTTTCACAAACATAAATTCAATTATACAGTTGACCATTTGGAACCGATCAGGAATTCGTTCTCAGAAAGTCACTCATAAACGTTGAAATATTTAAAAAAATAGGCAAAAATTTTGAAACGAGATAAGAGTTTTTATAAATTTAACTCTGTACCTATATTGTGTTGACTAATTTTTGACATGTATACTTATCGATGAATAAAGAAATAGTATTATATTTTTGATAAAAACATTTTATCTCATAAGAGCAGTAATTGATGCGATCCAGAAAAGTTTCATAAAAAATAAAAAATAAACTTTTAAATACACACATAGAATAAATCTACTTTCTTACGAGAAAGATGACCCCCTATATGCTACCCCTCTTTATTACAGAGGAAAAGAACAGGTATAGGACACAGATTAAGCATATACATTAAAATCAACCAACAATTAGCAGACTTCATTATAACTGCAACTCGCGTTCTCTGTTTTTAGCCTGTTTGGGTCTTTTGCTCTTCCTTTCCATTTCACAAAAACAAGCACAGAGAAACCAAAGATAGGAAAATTCACGTGATTAGACGATATCATCATCGTCTCCTGCTAATGTTTTCTTTACTTATCCTACTATTATGTTTAGTACTGGCTCAGGGGGTTTACTATTTGCATTGAAAAAAAATATTTCTAATATCACTAATGTATATCCCTTTATAGAAATACTCTGCAATTTTTAGCACTCGGTCACTTTTGTTGATAATTTTTCCAGTATCATCCTTCAAAGGAAACATATGTTGGCACCCTGTTCTAATTATTCTTCTCATCAATTCTATATTTCGTTCTTTCCTTTTTGTTTTTTTCAATTTTGGTCTGATTCTGTGTAAGAATGACTTGGGATTTTAATTTGATTATTTTTTTTAATAATTTTGCTAATTCTATTTCATCTCTCTTAGATTTTACACTCATTTCCCGTCTTATCTTTATTGCTGTTGTTTTTCTTTTTTTCAGATAGTTTTTCTTGATCTTCTTTAGGAACTTTTCCATCTATCTCATGTGCTGATCCCAATACATTTCTTTTTTTAATTACTGACTTATTCTTCGTTACTTGCTTCCATTTCACCATATAACTTGGAGTACTTATTTTGTATTGCTAAACTAAATGCACTAGAATTTCGTCTTATTACAGGAGTGTATTTTCTTTCTTAGAATTTCTTTTCTCTTCTTACCCTTGGATCTGAAAAACGAATTAGGCTTTTCGCCAAATTTTAGTCACTTGGCTCAACTTATAGCAAATACATATCTCACTAATGTATTTGCTATATACTGAAAGATATTAGCATTGAATCTATTGCACAGTTTGCTTACTTTGTTTTCTAGATAATCCTGGTGACATCGTCTTATGTTATGTTATTGAATCTCAATCATTTTATCTATGTATCTTTTGTGGCATCAGTCATATGTTGAATATTTTTTTTTTGTAAAGGTAAATGACATAATTATATTTTCTAGTTTGTATTTAGAGAATTCTAGAGAAAATATTTCCTAGTTCCTGGTCACCGCACCCCTCTGGTAGCCTTTCTTTTTTCATTTACATTTCACATTATACTATTTAGACGATATAAGTCATGCGTGGCAGTTGATGTTTCGCGGCCTTTCTCATACAGTATTCGCATTTTTTCCCTTCTTAGTAGGTAATTATATTAGCATATTGCCGTTTTGTATTCTACCCATGTACTTTCTGTTTTCAACCGGTACCACCTTCTTTCTTTGAGTATTTTTTCCCTCTTTTTTTTCTTAGGTCTCCCCATCAAACCGAGGCGATAGGCCTTTAACAATTATAGTCTTTTCCATCAGTGGACACTTTTACTCACCTTATTATATATGGTCTTAAGGCAGTCAACAAAGATAGCGCACAACAAACGTTGGTTATCATGATTGCATAATTTGAAGTTGACCTTTCATTTTTAACCTATTTTTTTTTCTCTCAATGAGTTTAATTATTGCGTTAGTCGATTTAATCATCAGTCGATTTTTTTTTAACTTTTTCATTTTCTCCGGGTTTGGGTCTGTCAGTGTTTCCAGTGTTAACTTAGTTTATATCATATTCAGCGCTAGATTATCAAATATCTCCTTGAGATCAGTGGTCTTGGTGGAATTTGCTGCGTACACGGTAAGCATCGCAATTTGGATTTTAAATTCAGCCATTTTCTCATCACGTTCATTTAAATCAAGGTCTTTCATTTTAAATTCCCCCACTATTCTTGGTATAATTGTCATGGCTATTCTGGCTTCATCTACGCAGTGTGGACAAATCCATTTAAAGTTCATTAAGTCTTCATCACTGATGTTTGCCTTTATAACACACTGCCCGTAGTAAAACGTTTTACATTCACATCCTAACCACATTTTTAAGTCTTCCCTCGCTGATCCACACAAGGAACAACAGGCCATGATGTATTTTACTTCTCAGTTCATTCCCTCCATGAGAAAAACTGATATTTTTCAGATGTCACAGACGAGAAATACAAGCTAAAACACAGCTCAGGGCAAGAAATCAACAGAGCTCCGCACAACACGTCTACACTCAGCAACTTTGTCTCTCCTAAGGGGATCCTTTATGTTATTCTTAATGTTCGTATATTGTCTGTCATTCACATTATGAGGCCCGCCCATGTCCTTTTCTTTTTCTTATATGTTGCTGGAATATCCCCTACTTTAGTTTGCTCTCGTATCCTTGTAACACTTTTTCTGTATCCTAGTGTTATTCCCATTATTGTTCTTTGCACAGCTGTTTTATCTGTAAGTAGCTTAGGTTCTAAGGCTTTAGTAAGGTCCCAAGTTTCTGATGCATAAGTTAATAATGGTAGGATCATCTCAATACATACTTTTCTTTTTTAGAGAAAATATCATTTTAGTTTTGAAAATCTCAATTTCTTTGCCAAAGGCTCTCCATCATATGCTTGTCCTTCTTTTAATTTCGATATCAAGTCCTGGGGAAACACTGTCTGTCCTAAGTACGTAAATTCATCAACAATCTCTACAGATGGGTCCATAACTCTTATCTGTCTTCTCTGTTTTCATTGAACATCAACCTAGTCTTACTCATATTCATTTTTGTTCCTACATTCTTGCTTTCTCTATTGAAATCTTCTATTCCTCCTATGATTCACTAAACACAACTATGTCATTGTAAATCTTAAGTTGTTTAGGTATCCCCCAATAACATTAATTCCTTCATTTTCCCAATCTAAATGCTTTAAAGAAATGTCCAGACATGCTGCGAACAGTTTAGAAGAGATGGGTCTCCCTATTCAACTCATTTCTTAATATGAATTTTCTCTCTATCTTAATGTAGTTTTAGGTACTGTACTTCCTGTATAGATATCCTAACGTGTTTTAACATAAGGTTTTATATTTCTTGTTTTTGAAAGTCTTTAATTACTGCTGATGTTTTGAAAGAATCAAAAGCTTTCTCAGTCTACAAATTCCAAACATAGTGGTTTGTCATACTTTGTTGATTTATTACTTGGATATGGTCAGTTGTTGAATATCTATTTCAAAAGCCTCCCTGTTCTCTTTGTTGAATAGAGAATAGTTGTCTTCTATCTGGACTAATATGATCTTTGTAAATGTGTATATTACAGAGAGTAAACTTATTGGGAGGTAATTTTTTCAGGTCTTTTTGTGCTCCCTTTCTGTGAATTATTATAATGATAGAGTTTTTCTAAACTGTTAGTATAGAACATTCTAGCAAACATTTGGTGTAGAATTCAGACAATTTTACTACAAGGAAATATCCTTCATCTATTATTGAGTATTTTGTTAGCACTATGCACCTTTGCCTCTTTTCCTGCCTTTTAATGCTTTCATTACTTCTCCTATTATTACGTTTGCACTGGTTCATGTGTTCGTATTTCTAGCGGTGAAGTTATTTTGTATATCACTATTGAACAGCATTATATAGAAATCCATTGAAAATTTCATCACTCCATCTCTTTTGTGCCTATTATTTTCTTTTTGTCCTTCAAAGCAAAAAATCTGTTTGGATCCTGTTCCAAGTTTTCTTTTCATCATTGTGATCCTTCTTCCTTTCTTTAGTGTTTCCTTAATTTTATTATGATTGTGTTTACGAATATCTTTTTTTTTAGCTTATTTAGTTTTTTATAGTTATTCTAACTTTATTTTCTTCAATACTTTCTTCAGTGTTTTTTTTTTTATCTATTCTGATAGTTTTCCTTGTTCTTGTTCAGGAACTCTGCCACCTATATCTTGTGCTGATTCCAATACATTATTTTCTTCAAATTAATTGGTATTTCTTTACCTGCTTCTATTTCATCCTGTAGATGGGAGTGCCTATTTTGTATTGCAAAACTAAACTCATAAGATTTGTTCTCTTATTATGGGAGGGCTTATTTTCTTTCTTTGAGTTAATTTTCTCTCTCTTTCCTTTCATATTAACAAAGTTTGTTTTTCCCCTCTCTATGGTCACTTTGACTTAAACTTGTTTGCATTGATATATCTTTCACTAAATAGACTTTTTTTTTACTGAGAATAAATCTATTTAATCTTTCATTTCTCCATGTTGGCTTGCCCATGTCCGTTTTCTATGTTTTTTTTTTATAAAAGAAGGTGATCATAGTTTTAACATTCTTTTTTCATAAATTTCTACAATTATTTCTCCTCTGTTATTCCTTACACCTACTCCAAATTCACCTACTGCCGATTTTCCTCTCTTCTTTTGACCTACTTTAGCATAGACATCATCTATAACATATTTTTTTTATAAATATCTCCAGATCTTCATGAAAGGTTTCTATATCTTCCTCTCTATGGGACGTTGTTGGTTGGTGATGCATTTGAACGATCTTCAATTTATAGTTCTTACTTAGTTTCAATATTAATCCTGCAATTTTATCACAAGTATTACAAAATTCTTCTATATTACCTGCACAATCTTTATTAATTGGAACATCCACTCTTTTTTCTTTGCTTCTTTTCACATCTAATGAAGCAGGATATATGGTACGCTTTTAATTCATATAAAATTTTTGAGTTCTAATTTTAACCGATCCTATTATTACCCACGTTATTTCTTCAAGCTCTTCTACTGTAGTAAGGCAGCAAGATCTTCCATAGGCAGTGTCCTGATTTTGTATGTTGTAAGGTTTAGTTCCCAAAGATGGCCAGTTCTAGTCCAAAGATTTTTGTAACCTCTGCGGTGGAATTTAGCTTCCCACCACCTTGGGTAGTTTTTTCACGGCCGCTGGAGTCTAGGTGCTCAGACATGGTTATGACATATATGTCTGGGTTTTAGCGAGTTTCTAACACCACGCTAGCCACAGTGAATTAGTAATGGTGGGACATTTTTGTCTGATCGCTCATAGCAAACCAACCTATTATTGGTGGCCCGGAGTAGTATAGGTTTGCTGATCATTGCAATGCTCAAAACCTTTCACCTCGTTAAGGTATCCCTCTCAGAAAAAGGCTAATTTCCTCTTGGTAGGGGTAGAAGAGACTCTTCAAGTATGGTAAGCAGCTGTTCTAAGAGAAAGACACCACATAAAACTATTGTATTTTCCCGTTTAGATACTACCCCTAGAGGATTATTAGGTCCTTTGACTGCCCACACAGTACTACATTGGATCCTTCTCTCAGTTACGGCTAATTTTCCATTTTTTCTACGTATGCACCGAATAGTCTGGCCTATTCCTTATATTCTCCTCTGTCCTCATACATATGACAATACAGAGGTTACCAAACAATTCTTCCTTGCTGAAGGGGTTATTTACTGTGATTTTTACTACTGATAAAGAGGAGAGAATGAATCTCTTAAAAACTAAAAATGGAAACTTTTAATAACTAGAGGATATTATGAGTGATAACTGCTTTTTGAAAGGCGTAGTATGTATGGACTATTCATAAAATTGCAAAAAATATCAGGAAATGAGGAAGCTGTAAGAAGAAATAAATAATCATTAGCTCCAGGATTGTAAGATATTTCTCTAATATGTTCGTGAACAAAACTCAAAAAAGGTATTACTTTGAAAAAAAAAACTGTATAACTATAAAAGAAAAAAAAATCACATCAACAATATTGGTGACACAACTGTTAAAAGTATGTATTTTTATTTTAAATTTCGCATGTAATTATAAATATCTGATATTGTTTGATAAGCAATGGACATAGTAAAACTAAATGACCAAACGAGTATCGGATATAAAAGGGTAATTGGTTTGGTATCTGTAAAGACCTTCATCCCGTAAGTAAAGTTATTTTCAACTAACTTTTTTGCAGAATTGTGAATTGTTAAAAAAATGATCAGCAAGAAATTTGCAATAAATTGATCTCGTTCACCGTGATATACCTTGCATATATATTTATTTATAATAGAACAAGAGACAATAACTGGCTGTTATTAGTAATGTAACAAAGTGCTTGTTTAAAGTAGACCAGTTTTATAAATATGTTGTTATGTTGGGTTGATAATATTTACCTCTGGCTATGTAAATACTTATCTCAAGAGTCTGTATATAGATATTGTATTAACAGGATTATTGTAACTTCGGCTAAAGAAAATAAAGAAGGTTTAAGGACATCGGTATTATCTCTTTAGTATTCCACCATGTACAACTGGGATATAACACACCGTCTTACAAGTGGATAGTTAACTTAATTTTTTTTCTAAATCTCTCTCTCTCTCTCTCTCTCTCTCTCTCTCTCTCTCTCTCTCTCTCTCTCTCTCTCTTGTATCTGTGTGCCAGTGAGTGATTACACTTTTGCGACCCTATAAATATCATGATTTAACGCGGATAACAAAAGGCTATCGAGTGCAATATAGCTACAAGTTTTCGTGAATAGTCAGTGATTAGTTTGAGGTTGGAGAAGTGGGATAAAACGTCGGCATAGAATAGTTATCTTGTGAATTACTAAAAATCTAATCAAGATGGCTATGTACAACACGGGCAAGGCTTGGAGAGACATCGCTGGACTCAGCAAAAATAAATTCCATGAGTTGGCGAAACAGGAGCTCGACCGTCTGATAACAGAGGTCACTAGTAACGTCAACCAATGTGACGGAAAAATATTCGCAGACATATTGAAACAATATGATCCAATAAACTGGAGCAAATCTGCGGAAAACATCAGCAAAATAATAGAAGAAATTCCAAAGAAAATCCAAGTGTTAAAGAGACTTATAAAGAAAGTCTACATCAATCAACACATTCCATCAAAGAACAATAAGAAGTCCAATATGGTGAATATGCTGATTGATGCAATGGGAAAAAGAATGCCAAAATGATGTAATACATGTAAGATATGGTATTCCATTGATAATCCTCAACAATTGATTAGAAAATGTGATGCCTGTCATGTCCCAACACATCCCACATGTGCTGAACAGGATATGTGTAAGGATGCAGAAGAAATCATTGATATAACCTATGATGCCATCCAACAACATACTTATGAAGAAAAAAATTACCAGATGGAAACAAATAATAGACCCAACAGACTCTACCCGGACCTACATAATTTTAGGGAAGAGCAAGAACAAGAAAAAATAAAAAAGAAGGATATAGTCTGCAATATGCTGAAAAGAGGGAATTGTAGATTTGGCGAAAGATGCTACTACAAGCATCCAAAGATATCCCATAATTATGAAATATATGGTAAATGTGCGTATTTAGACGGATATGGAGACGAATGCAGAGATCTCAATCCAAAAATATGCAAAAACCTAAAAGAAGGAAAAGGATGCATTTACAACAAAAAAATGTCGATATATGCATCCTGCAACCATGAATGAAAGTAAAAAACTCAGCAAACTGAAAAGAAAAAGGAAAGCAAAAAAAAAAAAAAAGAAACAAAAAAGCAGGCCGTGTATATACCGCGCTTTGAACCAAGAGCCCCAAGATATGAGGCCTTTCAACCCAAACCTTCACATTTAGAGCCCAACTACAAAGAATGCATCTATAAAGCCAGGGGTTGGTGCAGATATGGGGACAGTTGCAGGTATACACACACAAATAAATATGAAGGCGAAAGAGCAAATATAATAGAAAAGTTGGATTTTTTAATGGCAGAATTCCGGGAAATGAAGAAAAGAACATCATATCAGAACAGGAAGGAAGCATGGGAGAATCCATATTATTACCAATATTAAATAATGGGGATGAAACACAAACCATAATAGTAATGAATGCACAGGGTTTAGTCACGAGTAACTCTAAAAGGAAAATAGAGTTCTTAGAAGAACTAACCCAAATTGAAAAAATAGATATATTAGATATAAGTGAAACATGGTATTCCCAAGAGACTGGCAGTGATGACCAGATAAAGGGTTTCCAAACTTATAGATCAGACAGAAAAAATAGGAATCAAGGGGGAACCGCAATATATGGAAGAGACATAAATCAAGGAAAAGTATGTGAAAAATACAGCAACACAGAATGTGAATTGATTGCGGTAGAATTTGAATTTGAAAAACTAATGAATATTGTAGTTTACAGACCCCCAAACACTAAGGAGTTTGACATAATAATAGAAAAAATAGATGATATATGTAGAAACCATAAAGACTGGAATATACTCCTATCCGGAGATTTTAACTTTCCTTTCGTGGATTGGAAAGAACGGATAGAAGAAAGTGGTTGTATGTATACATATAAAAAAGATAGTAATAGTAGCGCAGAAGATAAGAGGCAATTTGAAAAGCTTCAAGATATGCTATTAGAACATAATATGCAACAAATAAACCACATTCCAACAAGAAAGGAAAATGTCATAGATCTAGTATTTGTGAATGAGGTGAATTATGTTAAAGAAATAATAGTGTATAACACGGGAATTTCAGACCACAATGTCATAGAATTGATAGTTCATTCCAAAGCAAGTGATCACAGAATTAATAAAAGCACAAAATTTGGGAAGGATATGGAAAATATAACTTTTACAGTAAGAATATAAAATGGTCAGAAATAAATGAAGAACTGAATAAAGAATGGAAAAATGTATTTATAAGTGATAATATACAGGTAAATACGGATATACTGTACAAAATACTGGAGAAAATTGTTGAAAAATATGTACCGAAAAAAAAAAAACAATAAACAAAAGACGTACATACCAAGAGACAGAAGGATCTTATTTCAGAAAATTAAAAAGTGGAAGAAAAATCTTGCAAAATAAAAATATGTGTGGAAAATGAGGGAAATAAAATGTAAGATAGAAAATGCAAAACAAAAGATTATACAGTCGAAAGAAAATGAAAAAAGGGACTTAGAAGAAAGGACACTTCAAAATATAAAAAGAAACCCCAAAGTACTTTACTCCTATGCAAAAAAGATGAATAAAAGGAGAATAGAAATAGGCCCTCTAAGAATTGAAGGACGGCTAACGAATGAAAAAAAGGAAATATGCAACATATTAGCAGAAAAATATAAGAGTGAGTTCACGCCAAGAATTGCGAATGAGAATAATGAAACAGAAATGAGAGAAGAAAATGTTGAATATCTAACGGATATAGATATTAATGAAGCAGATATTGTCACGGCTATAAACGAAATTAAAAATGGATCGGCAGCCGGACCAGATGGAGTTCCAGCGATTTTGTTAAAAAAAACTGCAAACACTATCGCGAAGCCACTTGCAATACTGCTAAGACAGAGTATAGATATGAGCGAAATATATGTTAAACATAAAATAGCTTATATAACCCCTATCTTCAAAAGTGGATCAAGACTAGAGGCAAGCAATTATAGACCTGTTAGTCTAACATCACATATTATGAAAGTGTATGAGAGGGTAATAAAAAAGAAAATAATGAACCATTTGGTAAAAAATAATTTGTTTAATATGGGTCAACATGGTTTCGTACCTGGAAAAAGTACACAGACCCAACTGATAGCTCACTATGAAAACATATACAATAATATGATAAATGAAAAAGACACAGATGTGATCTATCTAGATTTTGCAAAAGCCTTTGACAAGGTAGACCATAACATATTGGAGAAAAAAATGAGAAAGCATAATATTGTGGGAAAGATAGGAAAATGGGTAAAAGAATTCCTGCAAAACAGAAAACAGATAGTGGTTGCAAATGACGAGAAATCAGATGAAGCCCAGGTAATATCTGGTGTGCCCGAAGGTACGGTATTAGCTGCACTGCTATTTGTTATTATGATCTCAGACATAGACTGTGATGTTGAAAACTCCGTAGTGAGAAGTTTCGCCGATGACACAAGAATAAGTAGAGAAATTACTTGTGATGAAGATAGGAACTCACTACAAAGAGATCTAAACAAAATATATGAATGGGCGGAGATAAATAGGATGGTATTTAACTCTGATAAATTCGAATCAATAAATTATGGAAACAGAGAAGGAATGGTGTATGCATACAAGGGACCTAATAATGAGACAATCACAAACAAGGAAGCAATTAAAGACCTTGGTGTAATTTTAAATAGGAATATGTTATGCAACGACCAAATAGCAACACTGTTGGCTAAATGTAAAGCAAAAATGGGAATGTTATTCAGACACTTTAAAACAAGAAAAGCTGAACACATGATTATGCTTTACAAAACTTATGTGCGTAGTACACTCGAGTACTGCAATGTGATATGGTACCCACACTACCAAAAGGATATTGCGCAAATAGAGAGTGTACAAAGGTCCTATACTGCTAGAATAGAAGAAGTTAAGGACCTTGATTACTGGGAAAGACTGCAATTTTTAAAACTATACAGTCTAGAAAGGAGAAGAGAACGCTACATGATAATACAAGCATGGAAGCAAATAGAAGGAATTGCTGAAAACATCATGGAGCTTAAAGTATCAGAAAGAGCAAGCCGAGGTAGATTAATAGTGCCAAAAAGCATTCCAGGTAAACTGAGAAAGGCGCACAGGACATTAATCCACTACGCACCAGCATCGATAATGCAGCGACTATTTAATGTGCTGCCAGCTCATATAAGAAACATATCAGGAGTGAGCGTAGATGCGTTTAAAAATCAGCTCGATAAATACCTAAGATGCATCCCAGACCATCCAAGACTGGAAGATGCAAAATACACCGGAAGATGTATTAGCAACTCTCTGGTGGATATACGAGGTGCCTCACACTGAGGGACCTGGGGGAACCCAAACAAAAAATAAGGCAATAAGGTAAGGTAAGGCTCTCTCTCTCTCTCTCTCTCTCTCTCTCTCTCTCTCTCTCTCTCTCTCTCTCTCTCTCTCTCTCTCATTTAGGGTACCTGTAATATCGACTGGTTGACTTCAGCTTCGAAATCATCATAAAGTATAAAGAATATATAATTGTTTAGATTCCTTTTTTTTTATTTATTTATTTTTTTACTACAGTGTTAGAATAATGAAGTAAAAATTATATTTTTCTGTAGTGAATTTTATTGAATATAGCTGCAGGGGACGTTTAGGAAAATGTTAAAGTGTTTGTTATTAGATGATGTCAGAAAAAAGGTCTGTCATTTCATATACTATTTGTTTTTCCATTCAAAAACAAATATATGAAAAGTAAAATCTTGTTCTTCGTTATGTATGACGTGACATCGCAGTAAGAAAGAAATATATAATTTTAATGGTAATGATATACGTAATATTAGAAAATCAACCTTTTTATCAATAAAAACTCCACTCTTCACATGCATAAATTCCTAAAGATTAATTACATAAACTTTTTCATTAATCTTATTCGACATAAATGTATTAAAAAAAATATAGTTCACTTTCTCACTACCTACCTAATCCTGCTTTCATTCCTTGATATTATGGTAGGTGATATGTTTTAAACTCTGCTGAAATATTTTGCGTCATCATAAAAGGTGACACCTGATTTTTACATTTATACATATAGAATACTCGCATGAATTTATCCTAATCTCTTATAGGTAATTCTACAAATTTGATAAGAATATTAAATTTTTTTTAGGAATATTAGAAATTAAAGCAAGAACAGCGAAGATTGTTATGACATTCTAATAAATGGCTGTTTGGATATTTGAATGGAAGGAAATGTTGTATCATCACAAAAATTATTCATTATTGCTGTAAAAAAAAACAAAAAAACCACAGCGTTTATTCAACATCAATTTGTGTGTGGATAGTTTTGATACACATTAAAAAGGTTCTCTGACCTTTAAGGGCAGAAGAATATAGAGACTGAGACAGAGAGATGAAAAAAAAGATTAATAAACTGACGGTCGTGCTCGGAAGTGTTTAATATTTTGTGACCTATCAATCATAAGAATTTAACAGTCCGTCGTCGTAATTTTTATTTATTTATTTTTTTTTTTAACATTACCCATATTAACCAGCTAAATTTTGCTCTATCTCTTCCAGGATTTGAATATATAGTTATTCAATTGATACATTTATATGATTTGCTTATTCAAAGAGATCTGTTTTTAAAAGGCCAGCGGCATTGCAATTTCAACCAGGTAATTAATGTATAGAAACGTTCAAAAGACCTTTAGATTGGGTTGGGGTGTGGAAGGAGTGTCAGCTTCTGTGGTCGGCAGCTGGTCACAAGGAGCCTGGGATCTTGAAAAATATATAACAATAAATCTAATTTTACTTCTTTTATCTTTATTCATAAAACTTTGCATTTCTTCCAATATTAGTTAAAAAAGAATTTCGTCCTCTTTGCTTGTGTCTCTAATTTTGAATTACTTTAGTGCTTCAAATAGATAAAGAATATCAAAATTACTTGAAGTATCGCTTAATCCTGATTAAAAGCACACCGATAGCTGAATTATTTTTACTCAGTAAGACTAGATTCAATAGTCAAGTTTGGTAAATATGATTTCATTTCTCGTTTAGAGTTCATTTGATACTTCTTAATTCATATTACGCAGACTTCCACCACGGCTGCTTATTTCTCGTTAGCGTCGATTTTCATACACTCAAATATTAACCAACTTTGAAGTCTGTGACAACGATGTCCAAAGTTATGGCTGATTACTTGATATGGAAAAAAAAACACTCGTCCATGACCTTGATCTTTGACCTTCCAAAATTAATTTATTTCTAGGTCTTTACATAAGAGTTTGAAATCCCTGAAGGTCTTAATACTTTACGATTAAAATTTTGTGTGTATGGATGATGAACGGAATTTGAGCTTTTACTTGACTTTGCCCTTAGACTCATCCTTGGACTGACTTCAACATGTAATAATTGGGGAAGATTTTCATACTCTCATATATAAATCGAATTTGAAGTCTGAAAACTATATCCAGATTTATGGTTCATTACGTGAATTGAATATTTTACTTGACCGTGACCTTAAAATATGACCTTAACCTTCCGAAATTTAACAATTTCCAACTTTTACCATACCAGTTAATCACTGCAAGTTCCATTACTGTA